>NC_061510.1:184654180-184674302 GCF_022539505.1 Lolium rigidum | reverse complement strand
CACTCATTTGCCTCTTGTGGATCTTCACTTGAGGCTTGTCCATACGTCGAAGACTTGTGCAGCCAAAAATATCAAAATTAGTTATTCATAGCCATGTAAGTTTTTTTTGCTTTTGCACTAAACCAATGAGTGCTAGCTATGCAATTATGTCGTCTTGCTATTTTTTATTATTATACCTACTGGTTATCCTCACCTTTTTATCAATTTATTTGCAACCTAGGTCTATTTTGGTGACACCGTGCGAAATCAGCCAGATAATAGAGGCAACCACAACTGCATACATAGTAGCCGAGGAGTCTGCATAGTCGTGTAGTTGCTAGCATCACAGTAAGTTTTCACGTTCAAATGATATGCTTGTTGTATTTAGATGATACTCCAATAGTTGCACTTCTAGTTTATGATGTATTATTCTTTTCTTTAATAAATTTAGTCTTGACTTTGTCTCAACTCCTCTGTTAATAGGTGATGATACTATCTAGTGAAGGATTCAACTCTTTCTCAGCTCTGTTTGAACATTAATTTATAATTTGGTGACAATGTAGTAGCTGAAGAGATCGTATAGCAGGTACATTTTATTTTCTTTCTGTATTACGTGTTGCTAGCTTTTTACACTTCACATCCTCTTGTTTTCAAATTTGTTCTTACCTTTTGTCAACTCTTTTGTTATGTCCAAGATGCTGATACTGAATGACGTGGGCATTACCCTTCGGGTAACCGACATTGCCCTATCCTGAGCAGCCCAACTGGAGGCCCATGAAGATACCTGATGGCAAGGTGGGCCACTAGGACGGTGCCGAAGAGGATTTATTGAAGAACAAGACGAAGAGGAGCCGAACAAGGAAAGCTTAGATCTAGGTCTCTTGTAAACCTAGTCGTACTCGTGTAGATCTCTTGAGACCTGGCCCCCTATATAAGGACCAGGAGAGGGACTGCCGAGGGACACAATCAATCTTAGCAACTTTAGCCACCAGAAGTCTAGAGCTAGGTCGCCGTAGCACTTAGCCTCTCGACGAGATCATAGCCGAAACCTTCGGCACCCCATTGTAACCCGATATTTTCATAATCAAGATCAGAGAGGCAGGACGTAGGGGTGTTACCTCATCGAGGGCCCTGAACCTGGGTAAATTGCTCTCCCCGCTTGTCTGTTAACCGATGGTTCGTATCAGCCTACAGGATTCCATCAACCCTAAGCCCCAACCGGAGGGCATTGTCGAGGAGCACCCCCGACAATTGGCGCCGACTGTGGGAACCCTGTCGGCACAAGATCCGTCATCGGCAAATCCAGTCATGTCGTCGACAGCTTCATCGACGCCATCATCATCATCACCGATCTTGGGAAGCCCGATTCGATTCGGCTCCTACGAGTTCACCCTGCACAGCGACTCGTCTCGCTCGACTTTTTCAGATCTACAAGGGAACATGGAGATGACGTTTGGCAGCGTCCACTACAACGTTAACGCAGAAGGAGTCCTCCGACTGCTGGAGTCGTGCGATCCCAGATCAGCAAGAAAATCACCACCATTGGCCATGGGGCCAAGCCTGTCGTCATCATTCGATCTTTCGGCTGGCCTGACGGACTCGACAAACTCCTCCCCGCCATCGACTCCTCGGTCGACATCTTCAATGTCAGTCGGATCTGATAACCCCGCATCGTCAGAGATGACCTCGTACTACTGCTTGAACTGCGACACCAGGCACGGGCTGGGATCGAGCGACACACCGTTCATCTGTAGCGCCCAGTACTCACAGGGAGAAGACATCGTCGACAGTGTCGCCAAGGAAGTCACATGGAAAGCGGCGCACCATCAAGTCTACGCTGCCAACAACACAGGAAACGCAAGGAACGGGGGAGGCGGAGAACACACTCCTCGCTCTAGCAGGCGACGAAGCTTTCAAAATAGTGCCAGTAACAATAGTAGTGATTACACCATCGCGGAGGAAGAATGGGCAGCTGCCAGGGCAGCCGTGCTTAATAACACACCACTCCCCGCTGGAACCTCAGTCGGGACCCTCAATGCCTACCGCGAGATATTGGACAAGAATCGGGAGCGGTTGTTAGTCGAGCAAACCACCCTCGAGAAACGCCTGCTTGCGGCAGAACAATCTAGCGAACGGCGGAGGGGCTCGCGAGGAAGCGCTTCCCGAAGCAGTCAAGGCGCGGGGAAACATCGATCAAGGTTATCCAGATTATCGGAAGACGACGCTAGGGAAATAACGTCAAACTTATCTAGATCGTTCATGACCACGGATACCGCGGGGATGCTGAGGCCAAAAACCGTCGAAGGAGCAACTGCCAACCTCGCAGCATACCTTGTTAACCAACGACCCGAGGGTTCCATGGTTCAAGCACATCGGGGCGCTTTCGAAAGCCTCACAATCCTGGGAGACAAAATGGTTCCACGAAAAGAAAAAGCCTCGCCCCAAGTCGGAGGTTCAAAGCACCGTTCAAGGGACGCCCGAGATGAGATTACCCAGAGCAGAATCGACAAAGCCAGGCGACGGCGAGCCGCGAGGGGAGAAGACGATAGCGACGCCTCAGAAGAAAGCGAGGAGTACAACGGTGAACTGAGGGGGGCTGATTGCCTGAGCTACAAGATCCGCGAAACAACGCCACCCAAGAAGTTCAAACCTACCCCTACTGATGCTGCGAAGTATGATGGGCAGCAGGAGCCAAGGTCATGGATAGACGATTACCTGCAAACCAGATAGCAGCCATGCAATGCCTGCAGCTCTACCTGAAAGATTCAGCACGGACCTGGCTGAGAGGTCTGCCGAAGGGATCCATCAAATCATGGGATGACCTGGTGGACGCTTTCGTCGCCAACTTCCAAGCGACGTACAAAAGGCCAGTTGGGATCGAGGAGCTACGACATTGCCAGCAGAAACAGAAGGAGTTGATGCGTGCATACTTCGGCAGGTTCACCAAACTCCTGAATGTTGCCGAAGATGTTACTGTTGACAGAGCAATCGATGCCTTCAGCGACGGCATCCGACGTGAAACGTACATAGAAGAACTCGGGCGCAAGAAGCCGAAAACCATAACCAAGTTAATGGAAATTGCCAATAGCTGGGCCGATGGCGAAGACAATGTACGAAGACCGCGACAGCGCAGTGACGACGAGGACGACGATCAGCCGAAAAATGATTCGGGTGGTCGCAGGGATCGTCGCAAGAAGAGGAAGGACCGCAGCTACGACGACAACAACTTGGTAGCCGCTGGATATTCCGATCGGCAAGATGATCGGTATGACGATAGGCGAGATGATCGACAGGACGGAAATTGTAACACCCCACTTTTTTGCAACCTTGTTTATTTGTCCATAATGCAAAAATTAGGGGGAACAAAAACTTTTTCTGTAGACTAATTAAGATGAATTAACTTGATCTGTCTGTTAAGATGAATTGCTTTGATCTGTTGGTAGATGTATTGTCTTGTTTTGCTTGTTGAGTTTTGTCTTGAGCTACCTTGTAGATCAACACCTCTAGTGGTCAAGCAAGCAACTCACCTAATAAAACACCTATGTGACTTAGGAAAAGTTGTTTTCCTTTTTCTCCACATCAAACTTTTCTACTCATGGCAACCTGAGTGTGCCATCTTGAATTTCTCTTTGTGGCACAATCTAGCTCAAATCATCCTTAATTCAAAACTTGGGATCATCTACCCCTAGCTACATCCCTCTCTTATGCCCACTCATCCTCGTTGGTTTTGAGGCCATGTCGACCATCTGTGTTGACAGGCTTAAAATGTTCAGACTCTGGCAGTTGATATCTAAACAATCACCACTGTTATTGGTAATCTCAATGCATGGATCCCATCTATGCAACACCCTCTTCAACCACCATGTCCTGCATGTCTCAGTCAATCCTTGCAACTCATATATTCAACTTGATCTGGTATCCTATCCCATGTTCCAAGCACTGCGATCACTTCTTCCTCTTTCATCTCTTGTTTATTTAAGATTTGAGAAAACTCTACTTTACTTAAGAAAGTAAGTAGAATATTTTGAACTCCTATGCTCCAACTAATTTTCTCTCAACATCTTCAAATTTCCATTACACTTGAGTTCATTCCCAATTGTCCCTAGACAATTGAGGTGTTTCAAATACTTTTTAAACAAGTTCTAGTTCAAATGACAACTCTTGCACATCTTATGCACATCTCTAATCCACCACATTGTATCCCCTCATCCTCCAATTCTTGATCAAATGGATAATCTTTTGATACTTTAAAATCACTCCCAATTGACCTCTTATTTGAAGAGCAACTTATATTTCATCATACCCATCTCACTCCTCCATTCCTTTCCATTATCACCATGACCTCATGAATTGGTGCTTCACGTCACCATATTCATCCTTGTGAGTATATGGTTATTTCACTCACCATCATCTCTTGGTCAAATTGATAATTTGATCATGTTTCTTTATTCTTCAACATAGGCACCAATGTTATTATCACCTCTCTCTCAAAATTGAATACATCACCAAGCCACTTTTGGCTAACCATCCCCAACACTCAATTTTGGCCGACATGCATGAAATGGCATTGCACCTTGCTTGTCCACTTGTTTTGTCAAGAAGGAGCCGGCCATGACAAGATTTTCGGCCAGCCCTCCCTCCTCACTTACTTCTCTTACAAGCTTTGCCTCCCACCTAACCCAATCACTAAATGGGCAGCCACCCACCTTGGCCAATCAAGTGAAGGGCTGCCACCACTCTCTCCCTCTATAAAGCTCACTTGGCCGGCCACCCCTCCACCTTTGGCTCTCATTTTTGACTCTCCACTCCTTCCTCCACTCACTCACACCCCTCTCCTATCTCTTCCCCACGAGCTGCTGCTCCCTCAAGGCTCCATGGCCGGCCATGGCCATGGAAAGCACTCCAAGATGAAGCTCCCTCCTCCCTCAAGCTTCCCCTCACCATGAGAGCCTCCCTCTCCCTCTCTTCTCCCCTAACCTTTGATGAATCCAGCTCCCTTTCTCCTTTCCCCTCTCACAAGATTGGATCTTGATGCAGGTGCATGTTGGTCCAAGCATGGAGAAGGTTGAGCTATCCTCAGATCTGAAACTCTTGACCCAAGTTCGTCCAAAACCTTGCAGTAATTTCTGTAATCTTGCTGTTTCAGATTCTGGTACGAAATTGTAAAATCCGCCAAATCTCGTGTGCAGATCCAAATCGAGTGATTCAAAGTTCCACAGATAGATACGGAAAAGATCTACAATTTGGCGTTGGTCTCATCCTCAAATTCGTTACGGATTGTCCGCGGTAAATAAAGTTCTGTAAACATGCAGATTCACTGTTTGTTAGATTTGTTCCGATTTGCAAAACCTTTTTGAACAAACTCAACTGTAGGTGAAAGCCCTCTTCAATACCTTCATTTTGGCGGTGGTTTCACTTCGATTGACCTCCTGAAACTGAAATGGTTCACAGATCAAGATCTGGTTAGATCTGACTTTGTCGAATTAAACCAGGAGCTTGGGAATACATTTTTGAATGAAACCGGTTGGGTGAGAACCAGCTTTTCAATACCTTTCAGATGCAGCTGACCTCATATTTTTATGAGTTATGTACGATTTTGGGTGAATTAAACTTGTTATGTGTGTTCTGCAGACATGGCTGTTAGCTTTTAAATCACCAAAAATCCACCTGTGATCCAAATTGAGTGATTCCAATTTGGTAGTACTACTGGATGTTTTCTTAATCATCTCAAACAAGTTTCAAACCTTTATCTGTTCTGTAAACCCAGAGGTAAAGCAAATGGTAAATACATGCAGTAATCTTGTCAATCCATTTGTGAGAGTTTCAGAAACATTTTGAACCCAAATCCAATTGTGTGTGCATCTCTGTTTAAATATCTTTCAAATGCCAGTGGTCTCATATTTTTAGGATTTTTCTACGATTTATGGCTTACAGATCTTGTTTTCTGTACAGTCAGATTCAAGGAAATTTCTAAAATAGTAGGTTTAATATTTTTGGGTGATTCCAATTGGGTTAGTCTTGTATTAGTACTGGCCATCTAGGAAAAATACTGTTAGTCTCTGTTCATGCATATTTGTTACTGTTAGTAATGTATATGTGTGACATGCATTGTTGGAGCAAAACTTTTCGGTTTATTTAAAACCCTTGGCCAACTCTTTTTAGTAGAGATGGGCAACCTTTGTTTTATGCTTTCAAAACAAAACCTCTGCAATTTAACTTTAGCCCTATTGGTTTGCTTAAGTTTTCACATGATGTGGAATATGGTTTGCTTCCTATTTTGGATATTGTGTTATGTGAGCAAACTAAGTTAGGAAAAACTGTTTTCTACTTTTCCAAAAATGTTTGAAAATGTTTTGTGAATGTATTTGATGCCAAACTAATGCACTTGTCCTCTTTCTAATGTTATCTACCAGGGGATACTTAGTTGTGACATGGTGATACCCGAGAGAGGCATTTGCTAAGTTGCGATACTCTCATACCTTTACTAGGTAAATAAATTGGTCTTCTTTTAAAATTGTTTTGGAGTAATTATAAGTTCTTTGTATGTTAGCCCGTAGTAAGGTGGTTAGCTATTGCTTGTTGATTGTTGAATGTTGCATGATTGTTATGATTGGTGCAATGTGATTGATTGTGTTCCTTTTATATTTTCCGACGATAGATGCGAACGATTCCGGAGAAGAAGAAATGGATCGGACAAGGATTTTATTTATATTGTTGGTATTCTTATATTCATGAAGTTGAAGAAGTCCAGGGACAAATAAGCCAAGGCAAGCCATCTCTTGATCTCTGAATATTGAATCACATATGATGGTTACTTTGTTATTATTATTTTCTCTCGATCTATCTTGTGTGATTTCTACTTTTGTTGTCGGAGCATGCTTACTGTGAGCATGTTTACTCTCTTTGGCACCTCGCCGACAAACCCCTTTTTGTAAATGGTGGTCATTATCATGATCTTGGTGTACCCTCTAAGTGTGAGGGGTATGCCCACTTATCTTGTGTGTGTCGACCTCTTGGCACCCTTCTTGAACCCCTTGTTGATGTTCTGCATACTTACTCTCGAGTATGTTGAACCCCTTGTTGATCTTATGCATGCATACCCTGAGCATGTATGTCCCCTTGACCATCTATATTATCATCTTCTTAGCGGTATGATGATTAACATCTTGAACCTTGTTGAATCTTCCAACTTATGTTGTCCCTATACATGCTTATCCTAAGTATGTATGATCCCCTAAACACCTCAATTATCATCCCCTTAGTGGTATGATGGCTAGCATCATGTCATTGTGACTCTTAGTTCCTTCATAAAACTATCGGTTGGAAACCCCCTTGGAAAAATACCTTGTTGAAAAGAATTTTTGAAAACCTTGGGTGAGTTGGACTTACCCAAGCGTGTGTTTATGAAAGGAAAGGATCTTGGCAAAGACAGTTGAAAAGAAAATCTTGTTTTCGAAAACTTTGGCGCCTAAGTATTCACCCGTGATAACTAACCCGCGCAACCACATTACCCTGGGGTGGGACGGGGCTTAGCTCGTAGTTTGTTCTTCTTAGCATGGGACACCGCACAACTATATAAGGGTAAGGTTACCCCTGAATCCGGATTGTCGTTGGTGGAGACAATAGTATAACGGGAGGCCTTCGGGGCTGACCCGTCCGGATGACACTATGGGTCTCATGGCTTGGCGGTGGAGCCACGCTCAAAGTGAGGTGAGCTGCCACGGTGCCGGGGAGGTACATACTCCATAGGGTAGGATCCCGTGCTTAGACGAATAGGCGAAAGGCTATGTCCGAGTTTTTGTCATGGCATAGTTGATATGCAGGGAGGATGCCCACATGATAAATTCGCGGATCTTGTGGGGAAAGTGTGCAAACTCTGCAGAGTCAAATCTATTCGAATAGCCGTGTCCGCGGTCATGGACGGTTGAAATGGCTGTTCTTAGCCTGATGAGTTTTGTTTGAGAAAGTGTTTACCAAAGGAAAAAGGAACTTGTTTTCAGAGTACCGGAAGGGTACTAGAAAGGTTGTGTCGACCATATGGAGATGGTCGGGAAGGACAAATAAATTGGGTTACCCCATCCTAGTGTTTTATGTTGTAGAACTCTTTTGAAGTATCTCCTTTATCAAAGATATAGAGATGTCATAGAACCCTCTTAGTGTCCCCTTCAACTGTGATGTGGGATGCTATAACCACAAGAGAAACTGATTCTCTTTCACATGCTATATCCACAAGAGAAACTGATTCTCTTTCACATGTTATATCCACCAGAGAAACTATTCTTCCTCTCTTGTCTTCTTTAGTTAGAATTGTTATCACCTTCTTGATGGTTTGCGAGTACAATTCAAATGTACTCACGGCTTTGTCCCTGGCTATTTACTTGGCCAGACCTGGAGGACTTCGACAGGTGAAGAAGGAGTTGACGACGTCTATGCGAGCTAGGAACGTCTTCCCAGTCAGTTGCCTGTAGGGTTATGGCAGATGACTTGGGTACTGCGCTGCTAAAGTAATGATGCTACTCTGATGTTTAGTTAGGCCCTCCGAGGCTATTATGTAAGTATGGGTCATGTGACCATGTTGTAATTTTCTTATTCCGCTTTGTAATGGATGGTGTTATTTGATATCAGTTCGGTTATGTGTTCATGACGCACTGATCATGGGATCGTGAACTGTATACATAACAGGGATTTTGGACAGCTAGTCCGGGATCCCCACAGAGCTGGTATCAGAGCTATCCTGACTATAGGAGACCTTAGTTAGCATGGACGTTAGTTAGGAAACAAGTACTTGGGAAAAATATTTACGAAACAAATTCTTTCTTTAGTCGGAAGCATAGCTTCTACTCCTCTTAATTATTCAAAGCTTCTAAATTCTTATCTCTCCGCTTTACAAAAGGGTTTGAAAATTCTTACTCTATTGTCTCATCCAATTCGAACCTACATATTGGACGATGTCCCCGACTCAGACCCGGAGACTCGAAGTTGAAGATGGATCAACCTTTTTTGAAGTCTCACGTATCTCCAACAGCAGCTATTGAAGGTTGGATGCCGATTTAGTCGTGCACATATAGGGATGATAACGTCATGTCTTGGTTGTCGCCAAGGTTTGTCGATGAGCTGACCTTGTTCCTCCGTGGACTTGCACCTTTTCGCAGTCGTCTGGGATCAAGTCCTCAGTTTCTTGACTAGTGATTTTTAGGCCAGCCACGAGAAGATCTCGACTTCGGAAGCACCTCAACAGCCGCTCCCTCGAAGACCTCACATCTCCGGGATGTCGAGACAAGAAGTTCTACCCAGTTGTCTCCTCCGCCTCAACATCAATGACTCAACACCCGGCCCCTTCACTACCAACTGCTACAAGGATCCAAGTTGAAGCTGATGCTGACGATATGAAGACGTCGACATATGTGATCAGCCCCAAACCAATAGGATGGATAGGACAAACTCAATCGCTTTGATTGAGATAAACCCGCGCATTAGGAATTTCTGGGTACTTAGAGTACCATGTCTGGGTTGATGATTGCTTGTAGTTCCCTAGTGTGCTGCCTTGAGTGATTGTATCTGTTTGTTGTTTGCTGTGTGCATGTATGTCTTACTACTTAGACGTTCCCGCCCTTTTGAATTGTTTGAAATTTGTAAAACAGAAATTAAAAATGGAAATCTGCCAGTGTACTGTTTTGCTAATAAAAATAGTTTGGTAGCTCCGATTGATGTGATTCCAATTGCACTAGAACCGTTATGATATTATCTTTCAGATGCCACTGACCTTGTATTTTTAGGATTTTTGTGCGATTTTTAATAAATAAAACTTGATCACTGTTTCTGGTTAGTATTTTGAGTCTCAAAAATTGAAAAATAAATATTTTTGAATGATTCCAATTGTGATGATCTTGTTTTGTTACTGTGCATCTAGGAAAAATACCAGTAGCCTCTGTTAGTGGTATTTTGTTTCTGGTTATGGTTGTATGTGTGTCACATGCCATGATAGGATTAAAGTTTGCCTCGCCGATGTATTGCTAACTGCTAGTTAGTTGGGTAGATTAACGAAATACTCTAACTCTAAACCCGTTAGCAGTTGTTTTTTTTAACCGTCAGGGAAACTAACTCAGACCCCTATCTACGCCGACTACTTTCAACGTCATCTGAAGCATCTCTACTACGCCAAGAAAATAGAAGCCCCTACCTTCAAGAGTGACTGCACCCCTGCGAGAAGACATACTTATTTGGTCTAACCTTGGAGCATAACCACACTAACATCGAGGATATCTTCTTGAAATCACCCTCTAACCCGCCGTCTAACAAGCTGAGAGGACAATAGCGTCAAAGCCAAGCTACATCACATGGTTCATCTGGTCCTCATCAAGTGAAGCTTATGAAGATACCGGGAGACTCGAGATTAAGTGTAAACTGCTCGCTCTCACGTCTTAACCGGTCAACACCGACCCTCAAGCTGAAGATTGTCTCCGATGACCTCTATTGCTGCTTCATATGGATACCAACTAGGTGTTTCATCAACTTACTAACTCACCGTGCGTCCCATATGGTTGAGTTAACACCGTGAGTGCCTCTTGAAGTTGTGGTCTGCACGTCGCCCCCGAAGATTCTGCAACTGAACAAGGAAGATCGACGACTTCTTCAGAAGCCCGATAGAACCACAAGGCAGAAGCTCAGAGTTTTTTTCCGAAAGCCCGATGAATAATCTTAAGGGTGGAAGACTTCGTCTTCCACTACAAGTTGGAGCTAACCCTAACATTTTAAACCTTTCTAACACACCGTTGGAAACTTGGGATGCACTAACCCCGCCTTGAAGCCGTGGACTACACAACGCCCTCTGAAGATGTTGACTCAAGACGAGAGATCAATGACTTCTCCAAAAAGCGCCCGACAAGACCCGTGGCTGAAGCTCTATGATTTTAGGAACCCCGCTGAACAATCTTAAGGGTGGAAGACTTCGTCTTCCACTAAAATTTTAAGCTAACTCTAAAAAGTTTTCAGCCCTGTTCAAGCCCCGTTGGGTGCACTAACCCTCCCACAGCCTTGAACTCCCACTAGGATTGTTAGGAAGTTCAGATCTAACACCTCCATGGAGTAGCCAACCTCTTCATGAAGCTTGCCCTCGGCCAGAAGCTACCATGTCTCTCAAGAAGCTGAAGTTGCAACCCTCTCAACAACGGCACATCTACAGAAGAATGGAGTCTGACTTTAGTTAAACTTTACAACCCCTCTAGTTCTACGCTCAGTAATCTCGGGACGAGATTAGTTTAAGGGTGGAAGATCTGTAACACCCCACTTTTTGCAACCTTGTTTATTTGTCCATAATGCAAAAATTAGGGGGAACAAAAACTTTTTCTGTAGACTAATTAAGATGAATTGACTTGATCTGTCTGTTAAGATGAATTGCTTTGATCTGTTGGTAGATGTATTGTCTTGTTTTGCTTGTTGAGTTTTGTCTTGAGCTACCTTGTAGATCAACACCTCTAGTGGTCAAGCAAGCAACTCACCTAATAAAACACCTATGTGACTTAGGAAAAGTTGTTTTCCTTTTTCTCCACATCAAACTTTTCTACTCATGGCAACCTGAGTGTGCCATCTTGAATTTCTCTTTGTGGCACAATCTAGCTCAAATCATCCTTAATTCAAAACTTGGGATCATCTACCCCTAGCTACATCCCTCTCTTATGCCCACTCATCCTCGTTGGTTTTGAGGCCATGTCGACCATCTGTGTTGACAGGCTTAAAATGTTCAGACTCTGGCAGTTGATATCTAAACAATCACCACTGTTATTGGTAATCTCAATGCATGGATCCCATCTATGCAACACCCTTTTCAACCACCATGTCCTGCATGTCTCAGTCAATCCTTGCAACTCATATATTCAACTTGATCTGGTATCCTATCCCATGTTCCAGCACCAGATCACTTCTTCCTCTTTCATCTCTTGTTTATTTAAGATTTGAGAAAACTCTACTTTACTTAAGAAAGTAAGTAGAATATTTTGAACTCCTATGCTCCAACTAATTTTCTCTCAACATCTTCAAATTTCCATTACACTTGAGTTCATTCCCAATTGTCCCTAGACAATTGAGGTGTTTCAAATACTTTTTAAACAAGTTCTAGTTCAAATGACAACTCTTGCACATCTTATGCACATCTCTAATCCACCACATTGTATCCCCTCATCCTCCAATTCTTGATCAAATGGATAATCTTTTGATACTTTAAAATCACTCCCAATTGACCTCTTATTTGAAGAGCAACTTATATTTCATCATACCCATCTCACTCCTCCATTACTTTCCATCATCACCATGACCTCATGAATTGGTGCTTCACGTCACCATATTCATCCTTGTGAGTATATGGTTATTTCACTCACCATCATCTCTTGGTCAAATTGATAATTTGATCATGTTTCTTTATTCTTCAACATAGGCACCAATGTTATTATCACCTCTCTCTGAAAATTGAATACATCACCAAGCCACTTTTGGCTAACCATCCCCAACACTCAATTTTGGCCGACATGCATGAAATGGCATTGCACCTTGCTTGTCCACTTGTTTTGTCAAGAAGGAGCCGGCCATGACAAGATTTTCGGCCAGCCCTCCCTCCTCACTTACTTCTCTTACAAGCTTTGCCTCCCACCTAACCCAATCACTAAATGGGCAGCCACCCACCTTGGCCAATCAAGTGAAGGGCTGCCACCACTCTCTCCCTCCATAAAGCTCACTTGGCCGGCCACCCCTCCACCTTTGGCTCTCACTAGTACAAATGCCCGTGCGTTGCTACGGGTTCTCAAATTATATTTCTCAATACACATATATAATTCAAATATCATATATGAAATTTTGAAAATAGATTTATAGGTGGGTACATAGAGTAGCAAAGTGTAGACAATAAAAAAAGGACCGAATGTTGGTTGAACTGTATCATAGAAGAACTTAATACATAGTCACAACAATGCCCGTACTTACAATTTTCATGTTTTTGGTGTTGAGTTTATTTAATTATATTTTTGTATTACAGAATATCACTGTCAGAGTACAACGAAGGGGATATACTGTGCATTTTTGCAAGCTGCATAAATAAGGGAGGCACTGTGTTGCCTGTTCCTTGTTGTTCATTTGATATTTTGTGTAAACAAATTGTTATCCTAAAACTAAATTTAGTCACTTGCAAATTTATTCAGTGTGTTAGTCTCAGTTTAATGCAGTTTGAGCTTCAGAAAAATATGTTGTTTTTATCTAAGGATGAGCATGGTGAAGCATTGCGGGTTTTTTGATTTGGCATACGTCAAATACCTCATTTGCTATGGAGGTTTGGTTTTCCTATGCAGGGATAACCATTTGACATTTTGTTTTACTGTTGAAGTGGGTTTGAAATTTCTGCATGGGGTAAGAGCAAATGCTCAAAAATTCGGCATGATAAACCTCTCTTCCGCCGCGCTGTAAACGGTTGGCGCGTGTTTGGCCGAACTTTGCTCCGCCGGACGCAACAAAATGCAGCGCGTGCGCGGGCGGTAAAATTGGCCCTCCGGCGGATGCGGCAAAATACAGCGCGCGCGGCCACGCGACCGGCTAGTTTGATTGTATATCGTTCAAAATGAATCAAATAAAGTACGAAAATTTAATTGAAAATTACGAAATATATTAGAAGTTCGACAAACACCCACATTTTATTTCAATTAAACTAAACTAATCTACTCCGAGTCCTCCCAGTCGTGGTCCGACGATCCGCTAGTTGGAGTCGTGTCGGAGGCCGGAGTGGTCGTCCACTCGAAGGAGGAGGAGGAGGTGGGCATGTTCGTGGACGGTCCGGCACCTCTCTTCTTCTCCTCCGCCCTCCTCGCCATCCGCGCCGCCTTCTCCGCCCTCTCGGCCTTCCTCGCCGCCGACTCAGCGTGGCGCTTCTCGCGGCCGGCCTTCTTCTTTGTCGCCGCTTTCGCCTTCTCCTCTTTCTTCTGAGCGTAGAAAGCTTCCATGGCGGTGACGTCCTCCGGGAACGCGCGCACCCACTCGAGGCGGAGGCGCTCGTCCTGCTCCGCGACGTGCAGGCGCTGCTCGAGCTCGCGAGCGCGCCGCCGCTGCTCGGTCGTGACGGCCGGCGATGGCGGTGCGAGCATCTCCGCCTGCTCGCGCGTCCAAATGTCGTTGAAGTTCATTTGCTGGCGCGGCCGGCCGAGGCGCCAGGCGATAGCGTCGTAGGCCCGCGCCGCCTCGTGCGTGTGGTCGAACGTTCCGAGGCGGATACGCTCCTCGCTGGAGCGATCTCCGCGTCGAAGCGGCCGCTCGGCCGCGCGCGGACGCCGCGGTAGCCGGAGGCGGAGCGCCGGCGCGGAGGCATCTTGCCGGAGTCGGAGGCGGAGCGTCGGCGCGGGAGGCATAGCGGTGGAGAGAGGGAGAGGGAGAGACGGAGGCGCGGACACGCGGAATGTTTAGAAGTAGTATAACTCAGAAGATATGAAAGTAATCTTTTTTTAGGAAGGAAAGTAATCTTCTGAAAAGAAAAAAACGAACCGAGCCAGCCTAGCTTGGCACCTTCCGCCCACGAGCCCATATACCAAACTGACGTCGTCCTAGTCTCTCCCGCTCCCGACCTATGCTAAAAAAACTGTATATATATACAAATAAAAATACATAGATCTCATGTTAATCAACATGAGTTTCCCCTAAAATACCATTGGAAGTTCTACTGTAAGTATAAATGAAAACACATGAGTTTTTCATAAATATCACTGTATATAGCACTATAAAACCACTGTAAATACATGATTTTTCCCTTAAAAAAATACACTGTAAATACATGATTTTTTCCGTAAATCTCAGTAAATCCACTATAGATTATGAGTTTTTTTTTTGTAAAATACCACTATAAATACATCCGTTTTTTTTTGTAAATCGCATGTAAATCCAGTATAAATACATTAAAGTTTAGGGGAGTAAGGACTAATTCCAGTCTTCATTTTGATATGTTTTTGCAGGTACAGTATATGTTTTTGTTTTCTCATGCGAGAAGTAGTTCACGTTCATCTAAAAAAAAATTAGTTCGCGTTCAATAGAAAATACTTTATAAATTCGCATGAAAGTGGTGCCTCCTCCGCTTTGTAAAATAAAAACAACCCTAAAAAAAATCTGTCGCACGGAAGTGGTGCCTCCTCCGCTTTGTAACATGAAATGCTTTGTAAAAAAAAAACCACTCTCTCTCTCTCCCACTCCCAGTCTCTCCCTCTCCCACTCAATTCCCCATTCCCCCACCGCGTTTCCACCAACCACCAGGGACGGCGAGGGCAAGCTCCGGAGTGGGTGACCACGGCCAGGTGCCAGACGAGCTCAGCGACGGGGCATCGCGGGCAAGCTCCTCGAGGGGCTGCGAGGGCGAGCTCGGCCATGGCACGGAGCGGGCGAGCCAGCTAGGGGCGGCGCGGGAGAGATCCTCCAGGGGCGGCACGGGCGAGGTACGCCATAGCCGGCGCGGGCGACCACGGCGAGATGCTGGCGCCGACGAGCTCCGCGATGGGGCGGCGCGGGCGAGCTCCTCGAGGGGCGGCGAAGGCGAGCTCGGCCATGGCGCGGCTGGGCAAGCTCTAGCCAGGGGCGGCCGCGGGCGTGAGCAAGTACGAACAGTTCCCTCCGGCGAAATTTCCCATCCAGCCATGGTGTATGCGCGTGCATTGTGTTCAGGTCCGTGGGTCTGAGTATGATTGATTCCATGGCTTCAAAGATCTAGTAGAAGATTGCTTTCCTGTTAATCATGTGATTGCTTGCTTTCCTATTGATCTGTGCAACTTAGTATCAAATTTTGTTCCTGCGTGGTTAATTATAGTATTGTGGTATGTGATGATGAACTTCAATTTCATGTCTTACCTGTCACTGGTCGTCAGCAGTTCCATGCTTGCTTATTCATGTAACCAACTAAGCAGTCTGATATTTCCTTTTACCATCAAGTGTTGTAATACGTCCACTATCCTAAGATATTGTAAAGCTAAATTTCACTTTCAAAGCATCTTATAATAGTGAACAGAGGCATATTTTCGGATGAGAGACCACAAAAAATGGTGGTGCTTATAATAGTGAACATTAGCTAAATTGCACGGAGTAGCTATATGTCTGCAATTGCACGAGCAATATTATTGCTTTACATAATTTAACTGTCCAGTAATATATGGGATTTTGT
Source organism: Lolium rigidum (assembly GCF_022539505.1). Taxonomy (NCBI): domain Eukaryota; kingdom Viridiplantae; phylum Streptophyta; class Magnoliopsida; order Poales; family Poaceae; genus Lolium; species Lolium rigidum. Next base: position 184,658,152 of record NC_061510.1, on the reverse strand, counting down.
TGAAATCTGTTCACTATTATAAGACAGTATTTCCTTTTACCATCAAGTGTTGTAATATGTCCACTATCCTAAGATATTTTGTAAAGCTAAATTTCACTTTCAAAGCACTATAAATTTTGGATGACTTCTTATTTTGCAGGTTTTATGGATTGGGAAGTGTACGAAGGTTTAGTTATTGAATCCATTAACAGTTTTGCTTCATAGCTCTGCATCCTCTTCATTGGTAAAGCACAATCGCTTGTTAGTACAGTTTGGAATTTTGGATTGTGTCTTTTCATATTTTGACATGCTTCTAGTGCTCTGATTATTCATTGCTGCCTTCTCAGTACACTTAAGACAATTATATCTTCTTAACATTGTTTGGTTAGTTTTTTCACAAGCGGTCATGCTAAGTGCTCTGAATATCTGTTGATGTGCTCGTTTGACAATTTTTTTTAGATATTGTATTATTAGTTCTTATGCGTTTGTTTTACTTGATTGAGTTGGGGTGTTCAGGAAACTTGAGGGTTTCAACTTGTGTTTATTTTAGTTGATGATATCCTGCCGTATATGCATTGTTGGTTTCCACAAATAGGCCAAGAAACTCGAATTTTGTGTTGGATTAGTGGGTATTAACGATCCTCAAAAAATTTGTTGTTCAACTCATAAGCAATTAAGCATGAAAATTTTGTGAATTAATTGGTAATTTAATTTTCTAAGATGTGCCTTTTCTCTATATGTTTGATAGACTCGAATTTAGGATCACTGGACGAGAGTTCAGTATAGTTAATGAAGAAATTTCAGTGTTGGAATTTAGCACCAGTAGATGAAGAATTTCAGTACACTTCATGAAGAAATTCCAGTGGCGTAAACAGCTAGGAACTCATTCGGGTGGTTTATTTTTTATTTGTTGCACAAACTGTGCTCTTTTTCAACGAGCTAACATGGCATCCGTTCACGCATCTGTTCTCATGAAACTATTTGTCTAGCTCTGAAATCCATGAAACAGATACATTTCGCGTCTCCAACCGTGTCCTCTGTACCTCTGGCAGCCTAGAAACCAGTGGTAATCTATTTGGAATTGCCCCTTCAGCACCTCCTGCTGGCAAGCTGTCGGTGTTCATTAGGTATAGTTTGCCCCTGTGCCTTATTAACCGTCATGGCGAAGCTGAGCCTAACATGAAACTGTTTTCTCTTGAAGTGAAAAGGGAACATCTCATCATCGGAGGGGCAAAGTGGGATCCTTGGCATGAATCGCCCCTCCATGATGAGCAAGAAGTGGGCATGTGGAAGCCCCCTCTTTTGGAACTCAACCACGTACACATGTGCTTTCACCTTGCCAAGGATGTCCTTCTGAAGCAACTTGTCCTTGAGTTCCTCTAGTTTCGCCCTAAAGACACGGACAACAAGGTCTGGGCGATCTTGAGGTGTCTGCCCAGGGTAGAGCTCGCGGTTGATCTCATCCTAGTTAGGATTGCATGTCATCGTGAGAAAAATGTCCGGCTTGCCATACTTGCGCACCAAGGCCATCGCATCCATGTAGTGACGCCTCTTGTCACCTTTGAAGTTTGAGCACATAGTTCCTAGATCATGAAGGATAAGAGAGCAATGCATATATTCAGAAAGGGCCTTCCTGTTTTATAACATAGATGAATCCTTTCTTTCATATAGATTCCCATTTTTTTACTTAGACATTACATAAGTGTGCAACGACTGTTTATATAGATACATAGACATGATAACATAATGTAATGGAGAGTACATGAAATGAAACGCAATTCTGAATTCTAAAATAGAGTTGAACTATGTTTATGTACGTAGAACCGCATTCAATTGTATTTTTTTCCTCGCTTGGTTTGATCTCGTACTCTCTTGTTAGATGTTATTACAAGATAAATTTGTATGCTACATGCAAAGTGATGTTCATAAGGTACACATCATTTAAGGCGATGTTCACTACAGTCTTCTGTATATGATTTATCACAGATGCTTCAATCGAATTTTCACTATTAGGGGCACGTCATATTAGTTTCGATATTAAATGTAGCTCGACTTTTTTTTATGGATAGGATGGAGCGATGTACGAGAATTCTTATTTTAACTGTTCCAGCATGTATTTTTCTACTTAATGTAATTAGCTAACTAACTATACATTTGTTTTCTGTCACGGAATAAATACTATTTAACTCTGGCTCGCATCGGTGCACAGACATAGGTATTTTTCGCTCTCCTTTCAAAGCTTGATAAAAGATTTTGCAATTCCATGAAAGATACATATATATTTATTTTCAATACAAATGCATGTACTTTCAACCCAATTTAGAGGGTAGACAATCATATTAGGGTCTACCCTAATATTTCATTAGTTCAATTCACCTACATGCTACACTATCTATATGGCAGTGGCAACTAACATGGAATATCCTGCGATGAGAACCATGAAACCTCTTATATTAGTGAACTATTAAAACATTATGATCTGACAGTGGTATTTGTTCAAACCATGATTAGTGCAGATTCTCGCATGATGGGAAGTTGTTCAAACAAAATGCATACATCTGGTGATCCGCATGAGAGTCAAATACATACAATTTGATACCTTTTTCTGGTGATCCGCTGTTTCCTGGTGGGGAATTCTTCAAACAAAGTGCACCTCTAAGTTTCCCTGTTGATCCGCATGATAAAATCAGGAAAGGTATGAAACAGCAAGTTTCATCAACAATTTGAAAACTGCATACAACCTAGAGGTATGGTTATGTACCTTTACTCTCCTTGGCGATCTGACGATTTCTCTAGCATAACAATGGTTCAAGGTTCCCTTTATATTCAGCACGAGAAAGCACGGCTGTGCGATTAGGATTATATTCCGATTTTGTTGATCCGCAATGATGGAGTTTCCTTCAAAATGTGAGAGATCCCTGAAATGGCTGGACGGTTTCCTTTGAAATCTGTAATTTCCTTTCCTGTAGCCATGAATTTCCTTTCCTGTGCGATTAGGATTACACCGATTTTGTTTCCTTACAATGATGCGTTGGACTTTCTTGAAATCTGATTGTTTCCTGCGAGCTACGATTTCCTTTCTTGTAACCATTCCTTTAATTTCCTTTCCTGGGCGGTGATTGTTTCATGCGATCATAATGAAATCAGCGCCCAGCCATGCACTTTCCTAGAATGCGATTGAGGCAAGGTGGTAGCGGGATTTGTGGAGATGCAGTTTTAACCTCTACCGTAATTTTGGGGACAGGGGCATCGAGCTGGGATGGTTTGGAAAGCTAGCGATACAAGTGCATGTTCGTTGGCATCGAGCTGGGATGGTTTGGCAAGCTAGCGATACAGGTGCATGTTCGTTGGGCCTGGCCCATGTGGGGACGACGGAGACGACGAAAGGAACGGGGACGACCAAACGTATTGGCAGAATACGGAAACAGTTTAGACTTTTTAAGTAGTAGAGATTTTTGACTCTCCACTCCTTCCTCCACTCACTCACACCCCTCTCCTACCTCTTCCCCACGAGCTGCTGCTCCCCCAAGGCTCCATGGCCGGCCATGGCCATGGAAAGCACTCCAAGATGAAGCTCCCTCCTCCCTCAAGCTTCCCCTCACCATGAGAGCCTCCCTCTCCCTCTCTTCTCCCCTAACCTTTGATAAATCCAGCTCCCTTTCTCCTTTCCCCTCTCACAAGATTGGATCTTGATGCAGGTGCATGTTGGTCCAAGCATGGAGAAGGTTGAGCTATCCTCAGATCTGAAACTCTTGACCCAAGTTCGTCCAAAACCTTGCAGTAATTTCTGTAATCTTGCTGTTTCAGATTCTGGTACGAACTTGTAAAATCCGCCAAATCTCGTGTGCAGATCCAAATCGAGTGATTCAAAGTTCCACAGATAGATACGGAAAAGATCTACAACTTGGCGTTGGTCTCATCCTCAAATTCGTTACGTATTGTCCGTGGTTAATAAAGTTCTGTAAACATGCAGATTCACTGTTTGTTAGATTT
>NC_061510.1:184626413-184654080 GCF_022539505.1 Lolium rigidum | reverse complement strand
GTCTACAAGATCGGTGGTGACCCTAGTGACTACCAATTCTTGCATGAGGCGCCTAAGGAGATCCCGCACGGATACACGTGCGCATACGTGCCGGACTGCGATGAATCGGGCACTCTCGAACCGGGCTGCAACGAGCAGGGATTTCCGGAACAGCGAGGAGGAACGTCGGGAGTAGATCTTGAGAAGCGGACGTGGCTAGCTAAGTACGCCACTCCGACAAACCTCCGAGCTCAGCTCCTGCAGTTGGCTCGGAGCTGGAAAAGCAAGCATGGCTGGCTAAGTATGCCACTCCGGCGAATCTTCGGAGTTCGACGCCCGCAGCCATCACCGCGGATCAAATTTGTACAATCCTCGAAAGATCGGTTCGGCATGATGCCGAAAAGGAGGACAATCGGCTATTCCAAGCCGTACCCCAACGAGTACGAGTTGATCCCACTACCACCCAAATATCGGCTCCCTGATTTCACCAAATTTAATGGATCAGATGGTTCCAGCTCCATCGAGCATGTGAGCCGATATTTGGCACAGCTGGGCACGATCTCAGCGTCAGACGAGCTGCGTGTGAGGTTCTTCGCACAGTCCCTCACAGGATCGGCTTTCGGGTGGTACACATCGCTGCCACCAAACTCAATCCGGACTTGGAAGCAGTTGGAAGAGCAGTTCCACATACAGTATCACTCAGAAGCTTCCGAGGCTGGCATTGCCGATCTAGCACAAGTGCGACAGAAGCGCGGGGAAATAGTGTCAGAATACATCCAGCGCTTCAGGACCGTTAGGAACCGATGCTATTCGGTTCATGTAAATGAAAAGGAAGCAGTCGAGTTGGCGGTGGTGGGTCTCTCATCATCGATCAAGGACGTGGCCTCCCAATCAGACTACCCTTCATTGGCGCACATGGTGCAGAAGCTGTCAGCATATGAACAGCGCCACCCAGATGTTTACCAGGACAAATTCAAGCGTGCGGTGGTCCTAGTTGAAGCAGATGAAGATGAAGGTGTTGCGGGAGATCAAGAGGTAGCAGTGGCTGAATGGACTCGGGGGGCAAGCCCCGTGTCCTGTAAGTGGGTTAAGCCACAAGGTCCTCCAAAAGGGTTCGACTTCGACGTGACCAAAGCTGAGCAGATTTTCGACCTCTTACTCAAGGAGAAGCAGCTAAAGGTACCCGAAGGCCACAAGATTCCCACGGTGCAGGAGTTGAACGGAAAGCCATACTGCAAGTGGCATAACACGTTCACCCACGCCACCAACGACTGCAGGGTGTGGCGTCAGCAGGTCCAAATGGCGATAGAACAAGGGCGGCTAATTTTCAGCCGCACGCCATGAAGGTCGACACACACCCCTTCCCCGCCGTTAACACGGTGGAGTGCACTTACCCTGGAGGGTGCCAGCCAGATTTCTCGTGCAATATCAATATGGTAGGACCTGGGCACCACTCTGGTAAGGACGGAGATGAGGGCAGCTGCTCTCATAGCAAGGACACAGAGGAAGCCGCTCCACGCGATCGGCTCCGTCATGATGGCAAGCGCTACATCACAGAGGGAGAAGTGAGGAACGTGAGATATCAGCGACCTCTCTCTGATCACCTCCTCAACAAGTATGTGGGTCAATATGACCAACGCCGGCGATACAACGACGATGATGAAAGAGATCGTCTGGCTAGGGACGCCAGGAGACAATGTCGGCATGATCGCGACGAGGAGAGATATGAGCGCCACGCCAAGGAAAAGTCGAGGGAGCAAGACGACGTGGATAGGCACTGGGACTCTCCCTTCTTCGTACACTCGCTGGGATTCAGGAATGAGCCGATTGCCTACAATCGGCAACTGCCCAGAATGTAAACAAAAGAAGAAGGATGCAGCTAATGTGTCTGTGTTCAAACGTCTAGGGCCTCTCCCGCCTCGGAACAAGCTTGCTGAGTCCGTTCAGGTGGAAGATCTCGAGGAACTAGAGGACGATGATGAAGAAGACAAGTATCATCGGCCAAGGTGGTGCCCTGATGGGCTCAGCCGTTCCCAAAAGCGAAGGGTTCGAGCGACTACGTGGGTTGGAGGAAGCTGAAAGGTTATACCTGCACACGTTGAGGAAGGCGCGGCCTGATCCGGCCGCTAAAATTCAGCGAACCCCGGACGAAGAAGGTCGGCCACAAAGGAAAGAGTGGCGCCCGGACAAAAGAAAGCCGATGATGGGACATCGGCTGGCACAAACATGGTGTTCATCCTTCCAACGGAGTTTAGTGCTCCAGGATTAGACGAAGCACCTGTGGCACAACTTGACCGCGGCCCACGGCCGCTCATCTTTGAGAAGCCACGAGAAAGAAGCTACAGGCATCTGAAGGCCCTGTACTTGCGAGGTTACATCAATGGGCAGCCTGTCAACAAGATGTTGGTAGACACTGGAGCGGCAGTCAACATCATGCCATACTCCATGCTACGTCGGTTGGGACGCTCTAGCTCGGATCTGATCAAGACCAATGTGACGCTGAGCGATTTCAACGGCCAAGCATCTGACGCACAAGGTGTTCTGAACGTGGATCTGACCGTAGGAAGGAAAACTGTCCCTACGACGTTCTTTATTGTCGACAGCAAGAGCACCTATGCTGTCCTACTTGGGAGAGATTGGATCCACGCCAACTGTTGCATTCCATCCACGATGCACCAATGCCTAATACAGTGGTATGGAGACGAAGTAGAAGTCGTCCACGCAGATGATTCAGCCGAAATTTCAACGGCTGGCATGAACGTTTGGGAGACATCAGGCCAAGAGCCACTCTCAGGCATCAATTTGGACGACTGCGAGCGCATCGACGTGACAAAGGACAGGGTTCGGCTGGTTTTATCTACCGGCCTGACCGTGTAACAAGAGCAGCATCTATGGACAAACGTGGCGATGCCGATCCATGTGATCGGCCCCAAGGATCTATGGAGGAACATTGCAAAACCTTCATTGAGCGAATCAATATGGAGGCCGATTCCAGCAATCGGCCAAAATTATCCTCACCATCTATTCTGCCTGGGTTCAACGCCAATCTAATGGGCAATGGGTTTACGTCGGCTGATGAGCTAGAAGAAGTCCACACTGGTCCTAACCAAGCCGACGTTCACATATAGTGCCTTGGCTAACCACAGAGCCGATTTCAGCAGTTACCTGGCAGAATCGGCTCGGGGGGGCACCTAATCAGATGAACATGTGCGATACATGTGCAGCGACAGATGAACATGTGCGATACATGTGCAGCGAAAACATTGGGGGCCGATAGGAAAAATCGGCCCGTAAAAAAAATTTCTCACGCAATGTACAGCCGATGCACGGACATCGACTTTAGAGCTGAGGGACAAAGCCGATGCGCGGCCATCGACTCTAGCACAAATTTCTACCGGTGGCATGTGCACAACACGAGGACCTCCAGCTCTGTGTCAGAGGAGTTCTGTTTCTGAGTCGTTGTGTGATCGTCTGCAATATCGACTTTCAACGGAGGAGGGGTGATCGGCTCTGGCTGGCTCTGCATGGTAGTTCTCTCAGACATGATCGAACCCAGGTCCATTTGTCTGAATTGCGTGTCCTCGTCTCTGTTTCGCTCTGACTGAGACTCGGGGGGCAGCTGACCTGGTAGATGCTCTGTTTCTAGAAGCCAATTGGAGTATCATCGGCTGGTCTTGCGTCGCAACCTTCTTCAAGGACGGTGAGTTTTTGCAGAGGAGGATCACCGGAGCTGGTGAGAGGAATTTAAGGACCCTCGTGAAGGCAAGGGTCTTCCACGTTGTCCACCAGGTCTCAAAGTCATCAGTCGAAGAGTTGAAGGATGGATTGTGAAGGACCGATGCATTGCCATCGGCTCATTGAAATCGGCTAAATTAGCTTAAAGGAAATCGGCAAAATCAAATTGGGAGAAATTCTTCATTGATAGACAAGATTTCTTACAAAGAAAGAGCCGATTGCTCAAAGAAGGAAGAACAAAAGAAGGGTATGTTGACCAATCTACTACTACCAGGCCTACACTAGTAGACCCTAGTCTACGGGCCGTCGCTGCCCTCATCGTCGTCCTCGGAGCTCTCATCGGCACTACTGCCGGTGGGCTCCTCGTCGCTGCTCCCGTAGCCCTCTACGGGAGCTTCATCCTCCTCGTCGTCATCGATGTCGTCGTCGTCCCACCACATACGGAGGCGTTTCGCCGGCGGGTAGCCCTCGAGGGAGTCGTCGTCGTCATCTTCCCCCTCCTCTTCTTCAGAGGAGGGGCAGCCGTCCCAGGGTAACAAGTCATCCTTGCTTTCCGATTCCAGTTCCCCATCGGCGAGGAACTGGAGATCTTCATCTCCTCTGGTCAAGGACTTGTCGTCCTCGGACCAGATGGAGGAGGCATGGTCCTCCTGGTCCCACTCTTCGGGTGCGCGTATGTCCTCCGGCGTCGGCTCGCGGGAGGAGGAAGACCGATAGGAAAGACCGGAAGAGGAACAGGAGGAAGAGGACATGGTGGCGCAGGAGGGTTTTTTGGGTGCTAATGCGAAGGGGATGAAGAAGCGAACTGTTTGGAACGGTTAAATAAAAGGGGATATGGTGGAGATTCAATGCCACAGCAGCTTCCGAGGAAGTGGTGCCCCACAGAAAAATTGCCAGGCCACGCGGAGAAGCGGAGGAGGCAAGGCATCATGATGAAGGATACTGCGGCAGTTTTGCTCTGCCACGACATGACCCGACGAAGAAAAAACGTAATGATTTTGGAAATGTCATTTCCAAAACCAGGGGGGCATGTGTTATCACCAGAATTTGACCGGATCAGAGGTGGGCCGCGATTGAAGAATATACATGGAAGAAATACATGAATCGGCCTTCTATACCAAGTTTGGGCTAAATTGCCCGTGTATCTGTAACATAGTAGGATACGTGTCGTTTAGAAGTTAGAGTTTAACCCGTGCACGGTTAGGTGCACGCCTGAATTAGAAAGTCCCCCGGACTATAAATATGTATCGAGGGTTTATGGAATAAACAACAACCAACGTTCACCACAAACCAATCTCGGCGCATCGCCAACTCCCCGTCTCGAGGGTTTCTTCCGGTAAGCACCATGCTGCCTAGATCGCATCTTGCGATCTAGGCAGCACACGTTATTCGTCGTCCATGCGTTGCTCGTACTGAAGCCTTTTTGATGGCGAGCAACGTAGTTATCATAGATGTTTTAGGGTTAGCATTGTTCTTCGTATCATATGCTATAGTCGTGCAACCGTTAGGCATCTAGCCGCCCTTACACCTATCTTGGGTGTAAGGGCGGCACCCCGCTTGATCATTATCTAGTAGATCCGATCCGTTATGATTGCTCCTTGTTCTTCAAGGATTAGTTTAATATCTGCATTGTTAGGCCTTACAAACGGGTCGAAGGATCCAGCGGCGCGTAGTGTGTAGTTTGCTAGCCCTAGACAGGATGTTCCGAGGATCAACTTCGTGTTGGTTTTTAGGCCTTGTCTAGGGTCGGTTTACGATCACCGTGCGTGGCCGCGAGGCTCGATCACGAGTAGGATGTTCCGATTATGCGGTGAAAACCCTAAATCGTAGTAGGTCGCTTTAGCTTTATCTTGATCAAGCAGGACCACCATCCGATCGTACACCTCGTACGCATCATGGGTGGATCGGCTCCTTGAGCCGATTCACAGGATAACCTGAGAGCCGATCGAGGCTCGTATTTAATGTTTACGTGTATGCCATGCAGGAAACTAAGCGAGGCATTCTCCAACACCTTCCTGACCAGGTATAGGTCAGGTGGCACGCCCTTGCATCAGCATCGGACGTGCGTGCCGAAGGCTTTGCGGGCCGTCGCTCGGAGGGACCAGGGCCAGCCGCAGTCCTGGGAGATTCCCGGCTCTACGGTGTTGCCTGTCGCTGCCCGCCGGTGGGTTTCTGACCGCAACACAACCTTAGAACTTTCTGTCACTGTCCCAGGTGCCAATGCAGGCATGAACCCACTATCGAGCATAAATACTCCCTCTTGGAGTTAAGAGCAAAAACTTGGCCAGAGCCTCTACTAATAACGGAGAGCATGCAAGATCATAAACAACACATATGTAATAACTTGATAATTAACATAACATGGTATTCTCTATCCATCGGATCCCGACAAACACAACATAGAGTATTACAGATAGATGATCTTTATCATGTTAGGCAGCTCACAAGATCCAACAATGAAGCACAATGAGGAGAAGACAACCATCTAGCTACTGCTATGGACCCATAGTCCAGGGGTGAACTACTCACTCATCACTCCGGAGGCGACCATGGCGGTGTAGAGTCCTCCGGGAGATGAATCCCCCTCTCCGGCAGGGTGCCGGAGGAGATCTCCAGAATCCCCCGAGATGGGATTGGCGGCGGCGGCGTCTCAGTAAGGTTTTCTGTATCGTGGTTTTTCGCATCAGGGGTTTCGCGACGAAGGCTTTAAGTAGGCAGAAGGGCAACGTGGGGGGCCACACGAGGGCCCCACACCACAGGTCGGCGCGACCAAGGGCTGGGCCGCGCCGCCCTATGGTGGCGGCCCCTCGTGGCCCCACTTCGACTCCTCTTCGGTCTTCCGGAAGCTTCGTGGCAAAATAGGACCCCGGGTCTTGATTTCGTCCAATTCCGAGAATATTTCGTTACTAGGATTTCGAAACCAAAAACAGCAGAAAACAAAGAATCGGCTCTTCGGCATCTTGTTAATAGGTTAGTTCCGTAAAATGCACGAATATGACATAAAGTGTGCATAAAACATGTAGATATCATCAATAATGTGGCATGGAACATAAGAAATTATCGATACGTCGGAGACGTATCAGCATCCCCAAGCTTAGTTCTCGCTCGTCCCGAGCAGGTAAAACGATAACAAAGATAATTTCTGAAGTGACATGCCATCATAACCTTGATCATACTATTTGTAAACATATGTAATGAATGCAGCGATCTAAACAATGGTAATGACATGAGTAAACAAGTGAATCATAAAGAAAAGACTTTTCATGAATAGTACTTCAAGACAAGCATCAATAAGTCTTGCATAAGAGTTAACTCATAAAGCAATAAATCAAAGTAAAGGTATTGAAGCAACACAAAGGAAGATTAAGTTTCAGCGGTTGCTTTCAACTTATAACATGTATATGTCATGGATAATTGTCAACATAGAGTAATATAACAAGTGCAATATGCAAGTATGTAAGAATCAATGCACAGCTCACACAAGTGTTTGCTTCTTGAGGTGGAGAGAGATAGGTGAACCGACTCAACATAAAAGTAAAAAGAATGGTCCTTCAAAGAGGAAAGCATCGATTGCTATATTTGTGCTAGAGCTTTTATTTTGAAAACATGAAACAATTTTGTCAACGGTAGTAATAAAGCATATGAGTTATGTAAATTATATCTTACAAGTTGCAAGTCTCATGCATAGTATACTAATAGTGCCCGCACCTTGTCCTAATTAGCTTGGACTACCGGATCTTTGCAATGCACATGTTTTAACCAAGTGTCACAATGGGGTACCTCCATGCCGCCTGTACAAAGGTCTAAGGAGAAAGCTCGCATTTTGGATTTCTCGCTTTTGATTATTCTCAACTTAGACATCCATACCGGGACAACATGGACAACAGATAATGGACTCCTCTTTAATGCATAAGCATGTGGCAACAATTATTATTCTCATATGAGATTGAGGATATATGTCCAAAACTGAAACTTCCACCATGAATCATGGCTTTAGTTAGCGGCCCAATGTTCTTCTCTAACAATATGCATGCTCCAACCATTAAGGTGGCAGATCTCTCTTACTTCAGACAAGACGGACATGCATAGCAACTCACATGATATTCAACAAAGAATAGTTGATGGCGTCCCCAGAAACATGGTTATCGCACAACAAGCAACTTAATAAGAGATAAAGTGCATAAGTACATATTCAATACCACAATAGTTTTTAGGCTATTTGTCCCATGAGCTATATATTGCAAAAGGTGAATGATGGAATTTTAAAGGTAGCACTCAAGCAATTTACTTTGGAATGGCGGATAAATACCATGTAGTAGGTAGGTATGGTGGACACAAATGGCATAGTGGTTGGCTCAAGGATTTTGGATGCATGAGAAGTATTCCCTCTCAATACAAGGTCTAGGCTAGCAAGGTTATTTGAAAGAAACACAAGGATGAACGGTGCAGCAAAACTCACATAAAAGACATATTGTAAACATTATAAGACTCTACACCGTCTTCCCTGTTGTTCAAAACTCAATACTAGATGTTATCTAGACTCTAGAGAAACCAAATATGCAAACCAAATTAGCAAGCTCTAAGTGTTTCTTCATTAATGGGTGCAAAGTATATGATGCAAGAGCTTAAACATGAGCACAACAATTGCCAAGTATCAAATTATCCAAGACATTTTAGAATTACTACATGTAGTATTTTCCAATTCCAACCATATAACAATTTAACGAAGAAGAAACTTCGCCATGAATACTATGAGTAGAGCCTAAGGACATACTTGTCCATATGCTACAGAGGAGCGTGTCTCTCTCCCACAAAGTGAATGCTAGGATCCATTTTATTCAAACAAAACAAAAACAAAAACAAACCGACGCTCCAAGCAAAGTGCATAAGATGTGACGGAATAAAAATATAGTTTCGGGGAGGAACCCGATAATGTTGTCGATGAAGAAGGGGATGCCTTGGGCATCCCCAAGCTTAGACGCTTGAGTCTTCTTAGAATATGCAGGGGTGAACCACCGGGGCATCCCCAAGCTTAGAGCTTTCACTCTCCTTGATCATATTGTATCATACTCCTCTCTTGATCCTTGAAAACTTCCTCCACACCAAACTCGAAACAACTCATTAGAGGGTTAGTGCATAATAAAAATTAACATGTTCAGAGGTGACACAATCATTCTTAACACTTCCGGACATTGCATAAAGCTACTGGACATTAATGGATCAAAGAAATTCATCCAACATAGCAAAAGAGGCAATGCGAAATAAAAGGCAGAATCTGTCAAAATGGAACAGTCCGTAAAGATGGATTTTATTAGGCCAACAGACTTGCTCAAATGAAAATTCCCAAATTGAATGAAAGTTGCGTACATATCTGAGTATCATGCACGTAAATTGGCTTAATTTTCTGAGCTACCTACATGGAGGTAGACCCAGATTCGTGACAGCAAAGAAATCTGGAACTGCGCAGTAATCCAAATCTAGTACTTACTTTACTATCAAAGACTTTACTTGGCACAACAAAACATAAAAATAAGATAAGGAGAGGTTGCTACAGTAGTAAACAACTTCCAAGACTCAAATATAAAACAAAAATATTGTAGTAAAAAACATGGGTTGTCTCCCATAAACGCTTTTCTTTAACGCCTTTCAGCTAGGCGCAGAAAGTGTATATCAAGTAACACCAAGAGATGAGGCATCAACATCATAAGCTCCCCCATCTGTAGTGGTACTAAGGGCATGGTCAATTTTAGGCCTATAATAATATTTCTTTGGTTTAGGCACTTTAGAGACATACATAAACTTTTGCTCATTTCCCACATAAGCTTTCTCTTTAAACTGTAAAGATGAAAAGGTTGAACCCAAGGTTCCCATAGCTTTTTCAAGTTTGCCAATCCTATTAATTTGATTATCATGGTCAACACAAGTTCCTAGGACACTAATTCTTTCATCAATTCCTCCTAAGGATTTATCAAGTTTATCAGTTTTATCAAGTAACATCTCCAACTTAGTTTCAACACTAAAAATTTTCTCTATGGTTTCCAATTTTTTCATAACATCCTCAAGGGAGGTATCAATTTTAATTTCATTAAGAGGTGGTGTTCCAAATAAACTCTCAATAATGCAACTAGCTTATACAGCGGGAGCACCTAGGAAGTTACCTCCCGCGAGACAATCAAGAACATATCTATTCCAGCTAGAGATACCAACATAAAAATTCCTGAGTAGGATAGTGGTGGAGTGTTTCTTAGTGCACCTATTATGGGCATCACTAATTCTATACCAAGCATCTTTTAAACATTCTCCCCCTTGTTGCTTAAATGAACGAACTTCAACTTCAGGATTACTCATTTTAGCAGTAGTAAATAAAGCAAACTAGATAAAGTAAATGCAAGTAACTAATTTTTTTTGTGTTTTTGATATAGAGTGCAAGACAGTAAATAAAGTAAAACTAGCAACTAATTTTTTTGTGTTTTGATATAATGCAGCAAACAAAGTAGTAAATAAAATAAAGCAAGACAAAAACAAAGTAAAGAGATTGAGAAGTGGAGACTCCCCTTGCAGCGTATCTTGATCTCCCCGGCAACGGCGCCAGAAAAAGAGCTTGATGGCGTGTATTTCACACGTTCGTTGGGGAACCCCAAGAGGAAGGTATGATGCGCACAGCAGCAAGTTTTCCCTCAGAAAGAAACCAAGGTTTATCGAACTAGGAGGAGCCAAGAAGCACGTTGAAGGTTGATGGCGGCTGGATGTAGTGCGGTGCAACACCAGAGATTCCGGCGCCAACGTGGAACCTGCACAACACAACCAAAGTACTTTGCCCCAACGAAACAGGTGAGGTTGTCAATCTCACCGGCTTGCTGTAACAAAGGATTAACCGTATTGTGTGGAAGATGATTGTTTGCAGAGAAAACAAGTAAAACAAGTATTGCAGCAGATTTGTATTTCAGTATTAAAAGAATGGACCGGGGTCCACAGTTCACTAGAGGTGTCTCTCCCATAAGATAAAAGCATGTTGGGTGAACAAATTACAGTCGGGCAATCGACAAATAGAGAGGGCATAACAATGCACATACATGTCATGATAAGTACAGTGAGATTTAATTGGGCATTACGACAAAGTACATAGACCGCCATCCAACTGCATCTATGCCTAAAAAGTCCACCTTCAGGTTATCATCCGAACCCCTTCCAGTATTAAGTTGCAAAGCAACAGACAATTGCATTAAGTATGGTGCGTAATGTAATCAACAACTACATCCTTAGACATAGTGCCAATGTTTTATCCCTAGTGGCAACAGCACAGCACAACCTTAGAACTTTACGTCACTCGTCCCGGTGTCAATGCGGGCATGAACCCACTATCGAGCATAAATACTCCCTCTTGGAGTTAAGAGCAAAAACTTGGCCGAGCCTCTACTAATAACGGAGAGCATGCAAGATCATAAACAACACATATGTAATAACTTGATAATTAACATAACATGGTATTCTCTATCCATCGGATCCCGACAAACACAACATAGAGTATTACGGATAGATGATCTTGATCATGTTAGGCAGCTCACAAGATCCAACAATGAAGCACAATGAGGAGAAGACAACCATCTAGCTACTGCTATGGAACCATAGTCCAGGGGTGAACTACTCACTCATCACTCCGGAGGCGACCATGGCGGTGTAGAGTCCTCCGGGAGATGAATGCCCTCTCCGGCAGGGTGCCGGAGGAGATCTCCAGAATCCCCCGAGATGGGATTGGCGGCGGCGGCGTCTCAGTAAGGTTTTCCGTATCGTGGTTTTTCGCATCAGTGGTTTCGCGACGGAGGCTTTAAGTAGGCGGAAGGGCAACGTGGGGGGCCACACGAGGGCCCCACACCACAGGTCGGCGCGGCCAAGGGCTGGGCCGCACCGCCCTATGGTGGCGGCCCCTCGTGGCCCCACTTCGACTCCTCTTCGGTCTTCCGGAAGCTTCGTGGCAAAATAGGACCCTGGGTCTTGATTTCGTCCAATTCCGAGAATATTTCGTTACTAGGATTTCTGAAACCAAAAACAGCAGAAAACAGCAACTGGCTCTTCGGCATCTTGTTAATAGGTTAGTTCCAGAAAATGCATGAATATGACATAAAGTGTGCATAAAACATGTAGATATCATCAATAATGTGGCATGGAACATCAGAAATTATCGATACGTCGGAGACGTATCAGATACGCTCTTGTTGTGGACCCAATCATGCGAGGGCCACAAACTCGAGTCAAGTTCAGCAAAGTGCTGATAGACAATGGGAGCAACATAAACATCATGTACAAGCATACAATGCGTACACTGGGCATAACGGAAAACATGCTACAGCCAACTCACACAACGTTCCATGGGATCGTTCCGGGACTGTCCTGTGCACCGGTTGGAAAAGTCCGGGTGGATGTGTCTTTTGGAGGACGTGACAACTGCCGGGTGGAAAACATTCTGTTTGAGGTGGTGGACCTGGACAGTCCCTACCATGCACTGCTAGGGAGACCGGCGTTGGTAGCTTTCATGGCCACAACTCATATGGCTTACCTCAAGATGAAGATGCCGGCACCTCGTGGACCTTTAACTGTGGTGGGAAACTACAAAGTCTCGCTGGAAACAACGATCTCGCCGGATCAAACCTAGCGGAATCGCTGGTGATCGCGGAGGAAAAAAGGAGGATGCAAACCGCAGTTGCGCTGGCTCAGTCCTCACAGTTGAGCTTAGCGGCAATGAGTGGAAACTTGGGTTCACCGGCGTTCAAGCCGACAAATGAAACAAAGGACATTGTGCTAGATCCGGCTTACCCTGAGCGCACCGTTCGTATCGGTGGCAGCCTCAATCAAGCATAGGAAAGCGCGCTTGTCAGCTTCCTCCGTGAGAATCGGAATATCTTTGCCTGTTCTACTGATGACTTGGTAGGTGTTCCGAGGGAGCTGGCTGAGCACTCTCTAAACGTCCGGAAGGATGCCAAGCCGGTGCGACAACCCTTGCGCCGGTTCGCTGAAGATAGGAGGAAGATCATTGGAGAAGAAGTAACAAAGTTGTTGGTTGCCGGTTTCATCATGGAGGTCACGCATACTGAGTGGCTGGCCAATCCGGTAATGGTCGAAAAGAAGAAAGATGAGAACCTGGAGGCAAAAGCTCCAAAAGTGTGGCGCATGTGCATCGACTACACCAACCTCAACAAAGCTTGCCCAAGAGATCCTTTCCCTCTGCCCCGGATCGATCAGGTGATTGATTCTACTGCTGGGTGTGAGTTGTTGTCATTTCTGGATGCGTATTCCGGTTTCCACCAAATCCCCCTGAAAAAGGAAGATCAAATAAAAATTGCGTTCATTACCCCGCACTGGGCTTATTGCTATGTCACTATGCCTTTTGGTTTGCGCAACGCTGGTGCAACGTACCAGCGCTGCATGCAAAAATGCTTGTTTGATCAAATCGGAAAGAATGTGCAAGTCTATGTAGACGATATCGTGATAAAAACTAAGGTAAAAGACACCTTGATCGATGACATCCGGCAAACATTTGATAACCTAAGAAGGTTCCGGATGAAACTTAATCCGGCAAAATGCACCTTCGGTGTCCCTGCTGGTAAGCTGCTTGGCTTTCTTGTGTCAAGCCGGGGCATTGAAGTGAATCCGGTAAAAATCCGGGCAATAGAAAGAATGACTGTCCCACGGGAACTAAAAGATGTGCAAAAGTTTACCGGAAGCTTAGCATCGCTGAGCCGGTTCATAAGCAGGTTAGGAGAAAAAGCTTTGCCGCTCTATGCCTTAATGAAAAAATCCGATACTTTCGTCTGGACCCCACAGGCAGACGCAGCGTTCAAAGAGCTGAAAACAATGCTAGCCACCGCACCGGTATTGGCCTCGCCTTTGGAGAGGGAGCCCATGTTGTTATACATAGCAGCAACTAACCGGGTTGTGAGTGTTGTGGTTGTGGTAGAAAGAGAGGAAGAAGGAAAAACCGTGCAGAGGCCGGTATACTAC
Organism: Lolium rigidum; assembly: GCF_022539505.1. Classification (NCBI taxonomy): domain Eukaryota; kingdom Viridiplantae; phylum Streptophyta; class Magnoliopsida; order Poales; family Poaceae; genus Lolium; species Lolium rigidum. Next base: position 184,640,370 of record NC_061510.1, on the reverse strand, counting down.
TTGAGCGAGGTGCTCTCCCTCTCAAAACAAAACTACCCCCACTTCCAAAAGATGACCTACGGCGTGTTCATGGCAGCCACTAAGCTCAAGCACTACTTTGAAGAGCACCGCATGAAGGTGGTAAGTGAAGCACCCATTTCAGATATCATGGGCAACAAAGACGCCAGCGGCAGGATTGCAAAATGGGCAATTCAGTTGTCACCATACGTGTCGGTATACGAAAGAAGAGATGCCATACAATCACAAGCTTTGGCTGATTTCCTGGTTGATTGGGCAGAAATGCAATACAAGCCGCCGGAACACAAAATAGAGTACTGGAAGATGCACTTTGACGGATCCAAGCTCAAAGAGGGTCTAGGTGCCGGTGTGGCACTCACCTCACCAAAGGGAAATCATCTCCGGTATGTTTTGCAAGTGCACTTCAGGGCATCAAACAATGTCGCTGAGTATGAGGCTCTGATACATGGGCTTAAGGTCGCAAAAGAAATCGGTGCACACCGGATCATTTGCTACGGTGATTCAGATCTTGTGGTGCAGCAGTGTTCTGGAGATTGGGATGCGAAAGATGCCAACATGGCCTCATACCGGTTTCATGTGCAAAAGATTGCCGGCTTCTTCGAAGGATGTGAGTTTCACCATGTGCCGCGGGCTGAGAACGATGCCGTGGATGTTTTATCCAAGCTAGGTTCGTCCAGGCAAGAAATTCCTCCCGGAATAGCCTTGGCACACTTAAGAGTTCCATCAATCAAGCCAAGTCCGGAGTCGGAATCAATTTTCGTACCGGAGTCACATGTGGTGCCGATGGATATTGACGAAGGAAACCCGGGGACTATTCCGGCAAACCCGGGGACTGGTCCGGTAAACTCGGGGACTGCGACGCCCGTACCGGAAGAGGCAATGCTTGTGGATAGCATGGACATAGACGTGCCGGTGTTTGTGGTTAGAGAAGCACCATCTTGGGTTAAACCTATTAAGGAATTCCTGATCAACGGCAACTTGCCGGTTGACGAAACTGAGTCAAGGAGGATCCAGCGGAGAGCCAAAGCTTACACCTTCATCAGTGGTGAGGTGTACAAGAGAAGTGTTACCGGTGTCCTACAAAGATGTGTGGAACCGGAAGAGGGAAAAGAGATGCTCAAGGAGATTCACCAAGGAGAATGTGGGCACCACGCTTCATCAAGGGCGCTGGTGGCAAAAGTGTTCCGGCATGGGTTCTACTGGCCCACTGCTTTGGAAAATGCTGAGGACTTGGTAAGAAAGTGTAATGGTTGCCAGAGGTACGCCAAGCAAAATCATACCCCAGCTTCCGGCTTAAAAACCATACCGTTAACATGGCCATTCGCTGTTTGGTGCCTTGACATGGTTGGTCCATTCAAAACCGCAAGGGGAAACATGACCCACATCTTGGTGATGGTGGATAAATTCACCAAATGGTTGGAAGTGAAGCCTATTGCAAAATGTGATGGCCACACAGCGGTGAAGTTCCTAAAATATGTCATCCTGCGGTATGGGTATCCGCATAGCATCATAACTGACAACGGCTCAAACTTTGCCCAAGGAGAATTCAAGCGGTTTTGTGAAAAGAGTAACATCCGGCTGGATTTGTGCTCAGTGGCACACCCACAAGGCAATGGCCAAGTTGAAAGAATCAATGCGCTGGTGCTTTCCGGTGTAAAACCAAGGCTCATTGAACCACTCGAAAAGACACCGGGCTGTTGGCTTGATGAGCTACCGTCAGTGCTGTGGAGTATAAGAACGACTCCAAACCGGTCTACCGGATACACTCCATTCTTCATGGTTTACGGAGCAGAAGCGGTCATACCAACCGACATTCTCCATGACTCACCAAGGGTGCAACTCTATACCGAAAAAGAGGTAAAAGAGGCCCGAGAAAACGATGTGGACTTGCTAGAAGAAGCAAGAGAACTGGCATTGGCAAGAACAGCCATTTACCAGCAAAACCTCAGACGCTATCACAGCCGGAAGGTTAACCCGAGAGTTTTCCGGGAAGGAGACTTGGTGTTACACTTAGTGCAACGCACTGAATGCCGGCACAAGCTCTCACCTCCTTGGGAAGGGCCATTCATTTTAAGCAAAGCTCTGCACAATGATGCCTACTACCTGATTGACGCACAGGAATGGAAAGAAGGAAAGGCGGACAAATCCGGAGATGAGACCAAGCGTCCATGGAACATAGCATTGTTGCGCCCTTTCTACTCATGAAGTTGTACTGTAAGAAGTTCCTTTTTTGTACCTCATGCTATGAATAAAAGAATCCGGCACCTCGAATGTTTCTTGGGGACTGCCTCTATCAAACTTGCATGTAATCTGTTTATTTTTTCAGTTTACCGGTTGCTTGTGAACGTTTTTTCTTTCCGGTTTAGTAACGTGCTTAACCTACCGGAATCTTCGACTCTGCTGCTGTCCGCAAACCGGCTTCATGGCAAGCAAGATAAACCGGTAGGAATTAAGCACGTGAACTACGAAAAGAGGAAGTGGGAACGGACAATCCGGAAAAGCTTAACTAACCCCGATTTTTACCGGTTTTTTGTGGAAAATTTCGAATTTTTCCTAAGTTCAAGGAAGTGTTCGCTTGGCAAAAGAACTTTGTAACTCGTACGCCAAAACACCCAAAAGAGGTAGGCAGAGGCAAAGGGAAAGAACCATGTGTGCATCAAATTGGATGCGGAAACGATTCCGGAATCTTCACAGTGCATGATAAAGGCAAATAACAAAGGCAACATGCTAAGTTAACAAACCAACGTAACTTAATAACTTACCGGCATACAAGATACCGGCATAAAAGTTGTACCACAAACAAAAGGATAATTTTTATCTTACATCATAAACCCCGGCATACCGGGGTAGAATTTAACAAGCATTGTTTTGAGTTAACAGACACAACAGAGAGTCTTCAGGCAATGGGGGCTTCAGGGGGAGCATCACCGGCCTCTGGAGCTTCCGGGGGTGCGTCTTCGGCATCCTCTTCTTCCTCCTCCTCTTCTTCTCCTTCGTCGTTGAGCCAATCTTCGACTCCAGGAGGAGGGGGAATAAAGGTGCGAACCGGGGCGTACTCCGCGATCCGGTAGGCACGGTCCTTCCGCTTCACGGTGAGGACCGGATCCGTATCGGTGGGAGCTTCCTGGCGCAAGCTATGGAGCGCGTCCAAGTCCAGATCCACGTACCAGGAGCAGGCGACGCGTAACGCCGCATCCGCTCCAGCATGAGCCGCAGAACACTGCCACTCGCGGATCCTCCGCCCTGCATCTTTCAGCCGCTCGGAGGTGAGCGTCAGGTTTGCCGGCAGCGCTTCTCCAGGCCACAAGACCTTATAAAGCTGGATCGCCACGTCAGGCAGGTCGGCGAGATGCCGGTCCACACAGCGCATATGCTGGACGCGGGCAGAAAGGGCAACCAAGTGATCATAAGGATCCCAAGGCGCGGCAAGATTCTGGAATTGCTGTGCAATCCGGCGATTTGAAACTTTCTTTTGCGCGTGCACCTGCGAGTCCGGAAAGAGTCCTGCAAAATAAAGGAAAGACATAAGGAAAATGCTACCGGAACATATAAGCTTATAAGCAAAAGCCGGAAAGTCGGTTCGCGTGACCAGCTCATCGTACTCCTTCTGCTCCACGGTTAAGCGGGCGACCTGGTCTTCGGCAGCCTTCCGGAACTTGCCCATTTCCTCCAGCTCTGCCCTTAGCACCGCGGTGGAGTTAGCAGAATCATCCACAACCTCCGCCAGCCTGGCCTCGGCTGCTGCCTTGGCATCCCTCAGCTCTTGGTCATGCCGGAGCGCGGCCTGGATAGCCTGGTCCTTAAGCTCCCTGGAGATAGTCTTCTGGGCGTCCAAGGCCTTCTGGTGATCCCGGATGAGCTGCTCCTTTTCAGCTGAAACCCGGAGAAAGAAATTTGAACAAAAATCTAACCGGTAAAGCACGGAAAGACAATGCAACCGGAGAAAAAACAGTACCTTGGAGATTGCCAACCTGGGTCTTGAGGGCCTCAAGGGAGGCTTCCGGAATGGCTGATAGGGAAAAATTCATAAGTGTTGAGAAGCAAATTTTTTGCGTAATAAAGAAGCCGGATGCACAAAGGAAACAAACCTTGGCAGTGGCTATGGGCCTCGGCAAGGTCCCGGTGTTCCCAGAGAAGCTCCTCGAAGAGCTGCTTCCGGGCATCCGCCGTGCTCTATTCAAAGAAAAATAATTGTGAGAAAGATGCCGGTTTCGAAAGTTTTAAAGAGAGTTTCTGATGTAGCCCCGGTCACCGACCTCGCTACACCAAGACCATCAAGTGCAGCCCCGCCTATCGTCGACGCTACACCATGGCCAAAGAGTCCCCCAAGTGGACCTTCAACCCTAACCCACGCTACACGCGACAAGGTGAACTCCTTCCTCTCGATACTCGACCTCGTCAATACCTTGGATGGAATGCTACCTCATGTCGGTATGTTATATGTCATTAGGTACGAGAGTCATCGAGGACCGGAGAGGAGGAACATCCATGGTACAAGGAAGCAAGGGGAGGGAAGAGGAGCCATTCATCATGGTGCAAGGAAGAAGGAAGAAGGAAGGAAGAGGAAGAAGAGGCCAGAGGAGGAAGGCCGGCCGGTCCCAGGGCCAGTCAACCGGGCCACAGGCCGGCCCACCCGGCCCCAGGGCTGGTCTGACCGGGCCCCTGACCGGCCTGGCCGGTTTCGACCGGAATCTCCGCTCGTGCCATCCGGACGCAGTCCCGGGGCTTCGGAAGCCTCGCCCGGTCACCGGCCGGCCCAGAATCCGGTTTGGACCGGATGGCCCGGTCCCAGACCCGGTCGGACCGGCCCCTGGACCGGATTTCACGGGTTTGACCCACCAATTTGTACCCGTTCGACCCGAGCTGCCTTGTATGCCTATATAAGCACCCCGGTCGCCCCCTTACCTCTTTAGACATGATTTAGGCTTAGACATGGATTTGAGCTTTGTCTCCCTAGGGTTTCATCCCCTTTGTATCCAAGGCAACCCTTGATGGATGTATGGATTTGTGAGTGTGAGATTCTAGTGCTACCCACTCTCTCTCCCACTCCTTGATTCATCTCCCTCACCGATCTCTCACTCCGGGATTCTACTTCGCGTCTCTCCCGGGTTGATTCTATTGGCGTGGTCCATCGAGCCACGAGGGTAAGTATCGGTTGTATCGGGTTGGTGTGCGTGCATGAGTTCCTCGTGTTCTTCGTGTTCATCGTGTTCATCGTGTTCTTCGCGTTCTCCCTCTCCCCCTCCTTGGATTTCGGGTCAACCGCAAGATCGGGCCACAAACGGGGTCTTAGACCTCATCATATGGTATCAGCAGCCTTTGGTTTCCGCGGATTTGACCCTCCACCCACCCAATTTCGTCCCTAGAAAATTTTCCAAAAAATCCCCAAAAATAGCCCTAAATTGCCTCTTGACCGATCTGTGATTTGGTTGCGTTTTGAGTGGTTTTGGTCCGTGGATTTGGTGTTGTTGTGCTTGATCTACTATTTCCCAAACTTTGAGCCTCCAATTCCATCGTTTCCCCTCGATTTGGTCGATTTGGTTTTGGTTTGGGGAATAACAAGAGAGAGAAATCGTGCGATCCGGTTGAGTAGCCGGTCAACCGGGCCACAGACCGGCCGGCCCAGCACAGAATCCGGTCGACCGGCCGCGCAACCGGCCAGGCCGGTCCAGGAGCCGGTCCGACCGGGCCCCAGACCGGGCGCAGCAACGCCCCCTCCTTCGACCTCGACGTCCGGCGATCTCCACCACCACCACCACCACCACCACCATCATCGCAGGTATAACTTGCAACTGTCCCGTTGTAACCCCTCTTCCTTTTGCGATCTATCCCATCGAGCATTGCTTGTCTAGTGTTGCGAGACATTGCACGTGGCCCCGCATTGTGAGGTGTGTGTGTCGTGTTGAGTAAGGCATCCAAGCAAACACTCGTGTGGCAAGATAGCAAAAGCGAGGCTAACGCTAACATAGTGCGTGGAAAAGCCCCAAAAACACAAAAAGAGTGCGAGTAGCACCATACATCCATACACCCATACATACAAAGTGTCCAAGTGCCACCAAAGATACAAACGAGTGCAAAGTGCCAACATATACAAAAGAGAAAAAGCTTTGAAGCAAAGAGAGATACGAGAAGAGAGGCCGCGTGCGAATCTAGTTGTCTCTTCCTTTGCAACCGAAGCTTTGGCTCTCCTTGTGTTAGTGTGACACCGAGCATCCGTACATACACTTTTCCGCTCACTTTTGGTTGCACTAACCCCGCTTATCCCGTGTGTGTGTTCCACATCTTTTCCGTGTTTATAGTGATCTTCACATTGACATTTGGATTTTTGGACCTTACCCACTCTTAACAACATACTCGATCTTGGATTTGTCTTTTGGCTTTCCACAACACTCACCTAACACCATATTTGCTAGCTTTTGCGTGTGGTTTTGCGTGTGTTCCCGATACAATTGTTCTAACTCTCGGTTTGTTGGATCACCCCAATCTTGTCATACCACGGTAAGATTGCGAGGTAGTGTTCTTCCACTAACATACACCATATAGATATTGTCGTGCTAACATGTATAGCGACGAAGAAGATATGGAGGAGTACACGGAGCACTTCGAGGAGGATTCCTCTTCAAGCACCGTGGATGTGGAGGAACATGTGGAGCTCGACACCGACTATGGCTCCGCGAGCATCACCGACATGACCGACGTCGAGGAGCTCTACATCAACAATGGCTCCTCAAGCATGGACGACATGGTGGAGCGCCACCTTGAGGACAACTTCGACGAGCCCTACATCGACAATGGCTCCTCAAGCATGGATGACATGGTGGAGCACCACTTTGAGGACGACTTCGACGAGCTCTACATCGACAATGGCTCATCAAGCATGGACGACATGGTGGAGCAACGCCACGCCTACGACATCGACACCATGGCGGAGCCTCACCTAGTCACCTACTTGGCCAATGGAGCTACATATGAAGATAGAGGACCTCAACGATGGCACCATCATATGGATCATCAAGAGCGTCCCCAACATGATCGCCATCGACACACTTCTTCGAGCTCCACGAGGCGCCACCATGAGAGTGCTTATGCACATGATCATCTACGGCGAGTTCATCATATGGAGCATCAAGAGCGTCCTCATCATGATTGTCATCGACACTCGTCTACGAGCTCCACAAGGCGCCACCATGAGAGTGCTTATGCACAAGATCGTCGACGTCAAGTACACCATATGGAGCATCAAGAGCGCCCCCATCATGAGCGTCATCGACACTCTTCTCCAAGCTCCACAAGGCGCCGCAAGCAACATGCCAAGTCGCATGAGCCATCATCTCGGCATGGCAAGGACCGTCATCGACTCACACCATCTCATGATAGTCGTCGACCACTACCACCTCATGGTCTACATCGACATACGTCACCACATGAGCTACGCCGCCACAAGCCACTTCATGATCGTCATCGACCAACATCTTCCACGAGTCTTCGACGACACCACTCAAGCCATGGTGATGATGCACGAAGACGAGAGCCTCGACATGAAGGCGACAAACACCATGATAGGGTGCCTACCACTCCAAGGATGGCAAGTGCACATCGAGCATACCTTCCTCATAAGGCGACTTCCACCTCTTGTGCCACCACCACAATGGCCTCTACCTCGTCACGTGCCTATGGACTCCGATGCTACAAGTGCAAACAACAAGGCCACCCTCCACGGGAATGTCCCAATCTCCTATGTGAGGTGTGCAAGGCCAAGGGTCACGTGGCATGGCAATGCACAACGCCAAGTGCCAAGACGCTCTACTTCGACAAGCTACAAGCACAAGTCCCCAAAATGCCTATTGCGCCCACACTTCAAGATGAAGAACTCCAAGGCCATCGCAAGGAGGATGTGGATCCGAGCCTAGCTCTCCTCATCACTACGGCGCCACCGCTTGAGGATGACTTGGGAGGCGATGGAGTTGAGCATGGTGAGCATGGGATTCTCCCTTCACCTACGGAGGCGCATGGAGTTGAGATGGTTGAGCATGGGATTTTCCCTTCAACCAAGGAGGCGCATGGAGATGAGATAGTCGAGCCTACTCCTATATGCTTGATTGATGAGTTGGTACCAATCCCATGTGAGAATGAGAGCCACTTAGCCCACTTGAGTGAGAGTGATAGTGAGTTGAGTGACTTCCACCCCATATGTGAGTTTGAGTGCTTCCGTTTGGAGGACATGAGTGATACACAAATTGAGTTGAGAGAGGTAGATGATAGGTCCATGGAGGACATCGCATTTGCTAACACATTAACCTCTCCCTCGTTTGTGTCTTCTTATGTTGCACTAGGTTCCACGGAGGATGAGTTCCCGCTCATGAAGGCGATGTACATGGTGCATGAAGATGATGATATCTCGCCATGCTTGCTTCAAGACGGACATGTCGACCACATGGATCCTCCTACTTCCACAACACCTACTTCACATGAGTCGGCCTCCAAAGGTAACAACATAGGTGTTGATGATGCCATGATCCCACTAGTGGACATGATGACTTATGAGTGCATGCATGATCTTGATGATCCATTTGCTACTTCACATGCTACTTTCACTTTCCCACGTGATGCTTTGCTTGATAACATTGTTGATCATGTGGACTTGATTGCTTGTGATACCATGACCATGCCATGCTATGAGAGTTTCACTTTTTCCCCGCTTGCTTGCCATAATGATCATGCTTGTGTTGTGACACCCTTGATGAACACTAGCTCTTTCCATAGGGTTGTCGACAACGATGATAACATGTTCCGCATGCTTTGCCCCAAATGTTTACACTCTTCCATGATCCTTGCATCCAAGATTGCGAACAATTGCTCTTTCTTATGCTTGGTATGCAAGAATGCTTATTTCATTGTTCACGAGATGGCCCCCATAGCCTTCTCACTTTTTGATGATCATGAGTTACCACATGCCATGAATGCACCTTCTTGCCATATGCACCATCGCCATGCATTTCATACTATCTTGATCGACACTAATGGTGATGTGCACAAGACATGGAACATCATGATGGATGATGTGTTCCTCTACCATGCACACACGCTTTTTGTTTTCTCTTTTGTGTGTATAGGTACCCGAATGACTACTTCCACCGCTACGGAGCATGAGCTCACGAAACGCGCAATTGAGAGCTACCCCAACAAGGACCTAACCCGCGGGAATCACACCAAAGGGTATGTTTCCACAAGCCTTCGCCCTCATGTGTTTCCGACTTGCCTTGTCGAGTTTCCGGTTTGGTCCAATTCCTCGTCACCTCTTTTACCTCTTATGCAAAATATCTTGAAACATCTTGTCGGCACAATGATTGTTGTATGTCTTGATGTTATCATCATACACTCCGAGAATCTCAAGGACCATGTCATAGATGTGAGAGACACCTTATGCATCTTGTGCCACATGTCACACAAAATGTTGTTTTTCTTTGGATTTCTCATTTCACCTTTGGCAATTGAAATGGATTCTTTGACACTTGAGGATACCCATACTTGGCTCACGCCAACCATACTTTCCCAAGCTAGAAGTTTCCACCTCTTTGCCATTGCACATAACAATTTTGCCCACAATTTTGCCGCCGATACTTGCCTTTTGATTGTTCCATTTGTGCGGGACAATGCTACACATCACATTTTTGACACTTTACAAACCAAACTTTTACATGCACAAACTTTTGCCCCAACAAATTTTGAATACATCGACACTCTTTTGGTTTCCATTTTTGCCAAATGCCTCTTGGAGAAACGACTTGATGCTTCGTATTTGATTGAGAGCCTCTTGTTCGCCGATCACAAAATTGGCATCCACAAGCTTTCCATTTGCAAGTTGTTTTTCCCCAAGCTCTTCTTTGACCGCGACTTTATCCCTCTACCACAACATGGGACACCCGTCATGGACTACACCGTCGGTGAGGAGGAACAAGAGTCGAGGACGACTCTTCCCCAAGGGGGGGGGGGAGATGATGTAGCCCCGGTCACCGACCTCGCTACACCAAGACCATCAAGTGCAGCCCCGCCTATCGTCGACGCTACACCATGGCCAAAGAGTCCCCCAAGTGGACCTTCAACCCTAACCCACGCTACACGCGACAAGGTGAACTCCTTCCTCTCGATACTCGACCTCGTCAATACCTTGGATGGAATGCTACCTCATGTCGGTATGTTATATGTCATTAGGTACGAGAGTCATCGAGGACCGGAGAGGAGGAACATCCATGGTACAAGGAAGCAAGGGGAGGGAAGAGGAGCCATTCATCATGGTGCAAGGAAGAAGGAAGAAGGAAGGAAGAGGAAGAAGAGGCGAGAGGAGGAAGGCCGGCCGGTCCCAGGGCCGGTCAACCGGGCCACAGGCCGGCCCACCCGGCCCCAGGGCCGGTCTGACCGGGCGCCTGACCGGCCTGGCCGGTTTCGACCGGAATCTCCGCTCGTGCCATCCGAACGCAGTCCCGGGGCTTCGGAAGCCTCGCTCGGTCACCGGCCGGCCCAGAATCCGGTTTGGACCGGATGGCCCGGTCCCAGACCCGGTCGGACCGGCCCCTGGACCGGATTTCACGGGTTTGACCCACCAATTTGTACCCGTTCGACCCGAGCTGCCTTGTATGCCTATATAAGCACCCCGGTCGCCCCCTTACCTTTTTAGACATGATTTAGGCTTAGACATGGATTTGAGCTTTGTCTCCCTAGGGTTTCATCCCCTTTGTATCCAAGGCAACCCTTGATGGATGTATGGATTTGTGAGTGTGAGATTCTAGTGCTACCCACTCTCTCTCCCACTCCTTGATTCATCTCCCTCACCGATCTCTCACTCCGGGATTCTACTTCGCGTCTCTCCCGGGTTGATTCTATTGGCGTGGTCCATCGAGCCACGAGGGTAAGTATCGGTTGTATCGGGTTGGTGTGCGTGCGTGAGTTCCTCGTGTTCTTCGTGTTCATCGTGTTCTTCGCGTTCTCCCTCTCCCCCTCCTTGGATTTCGGGTCAACCGCAAGATCGGGCCACAAACGGGGTCTTAGACCTCATCAGTTTCACGCTCAGAGCTGTGCTCTCAACCCGAAACTCGGGGACTGGCTATGCCGGTTTTTTGGAATTTTTTAAGGAAAGTTTCGCGCTCAGAGCTATGCTCTCAACCCGAAACTCGGGGACTGGGAGTATATATATGAATCCGGAAAGAATAAAACCGGCATCAGCAGAAAAGTTGCAAACAGTTTGATGAAACTTACCACCACGTTGCTGGTGGCGTCATGCCACGCATTGTCGAATTCCTTCACTGCGCGCTTGAGGCGAATGAAGTGTTCTTCGGTGCACCGGGGGCCGGTCGGGTCAATGATAGTAAGCCGGTCCTTCCCCACGCCGCGCGTAGCCGCGGACACATCTACCTGATTCCACTTCTCAGCGTAATCAAGCAAATGCCCCAGCTCGCGGCCCTCGCGCTTGAGCTCTGTGATCCGGCCTAGCAGGCCGGTAGCTCTCTATCCAGCCACGACAGCGGCGGGGCCGGAGTGTAGCAACAGCGACTGCGGGCCGGAAGCCGTTGCCTTCGCCTTAAAAGGATCCGACACGCGCAGCTTGGCGCCTTCTGGCGGCGGCATCGGCTTAGTTTTGGCCACAACGGGCTCTTGTCTTGGCGGCGGTGCTGGAGGCTTGGCCGCGCTGGAACCTCCGGCCGAACTTGCTGGAGGGGGCATGGAAGTAGACTTGGGCGGCGCGGAGGCATCAGGCGCGCCCGGCGCAGAAGTTTCCGGCACAGACGTAGAGGGGGAGGAAGAGGAAGTCTTCTTCTTTTGGGGGACGGTGGAAACCAATGTTTCCGTCCGCCCGGCATCTTCAGTATCGGCGCCGGTGTTGCTGGCGTCGGTGTCTTGGTTCTCAGGAGGGGAGACGATGTCCTCCTCCGCGCGGTAATCTGGCGGTGTAGGGGCCGCGCGCCCCGCACTTGCTGTGCCCCCCAAAGGGGAGGCAGAAGAGTTGCCGGCACCAGAAGGTACCGGACTTTGTTGAGGAGGAGGCGAAGGCCTTGCGGCGTCTTCGGAGCTTTTCGGAGGCATGCCGGAAGCGCTCTTGGAAATCTTGAGCGCTGGGCTGAAAAGATAGGAAAAAGAAGGTTGGAAAAACGATCCGGAAAAAGAACAACGAAGCAAAACAAAAGGTAGAATCTTACCCGCCAGAAGTCGGCATCTCTCGCCTCACGTAATGCCTCTTAGAGGGCTTCTTCGGGCGCTTGGCGGGCGGAACCTCGCTGGAGCCGGCTTCAGGTGCCGGAGCCTTTCTCTTCTCCTGGGAGCTGAGCTTCTCCAGGAACTCATGACCGACCTCGGCCTGCAACGGAACCACGTGTTCGTGGACCTGCGGGTTGGTGCTGGCTGAGGGAGCGTCTACAAAAAGATAACCAGTGAGGAAACGAAAGGGCTAAGTACCTCGAGTATAACAACTTCGTCGTCCGAACCGGAGTCTTTGTTGGAAAAGTTACCGGGGCGTGAAGTGTGAGTCCGGCCCATCTTGAGGTTGGTCCAGTGGATGTAAGGATCCGGATCAACCTTATCCAAAGCCCGGTTCCGGGGAGGGCCTCGCTGCTCCGCCGCGATGCGAGGGAAGCGTTGCTTGGCCTGAAAAGAAAAAGAAAGACAGTTAGTAATATATCGAAAAGATACCGGAAAACAACCCGGATTGCCTAATTTCTTACTTCGTCAGTTGGAGGGTTGAGGGAGCTGAGAGGTAGAAGGCCCCACTCCCAATCCAGCGGCATGGCGCTTTGGCAGATGTGCCTAGCCTTAAGGGCTACGTCCTCCTTGGTGAGAGGGAAGCTGGTGATCTTGGTAGGATCGCCAAGGCCGTACATTTCGCTCATTTTGTGAGCCCGGCGCTTGAGGGGAAGCACCCAGCGCGAAATAAAAGTCCGAACAATGTCATCCGAACAGATGGCAGTGTCCTTCATAAGTTGCTTCATGAAGCGTACAATCCGGTTGGTTTCTATGTGAGAGTCCTTCGGGTTGTAGCTCCAGTTGGTCTTCGTGGGCACTGCCGGATTGAAAGCCGACAGGTTAATAAGGTTTGGGGCGCTGGTGTTCTTCACATAGAAGAAGGTCCTTTCCCATGCTCGGCATGAGTCGAGACCGGCAAACTTAAAGAAAGGGCTCCCCTGGCGGGACCCAATGATACAAGACCCGCATTGTACGGGGGGTTTAGGCTTGGGAATCTCTTTGCCCTGAACGGAGTTAATCCGAAGGGAAAAGAAGCGAGCAAAAGTCTCGCGAGTAGGGCGGAGACCCATGTAGGCCTCCATGAACGTTGCGTAGCAAGAGAGATAGAAGATGGCATTGCCAGGAAGATGGTGAGGTTGGAGTTTGTAGAAATCAAGAAATTGGCGGAAGAAATCTGAGGCAGGAAGGCCGAAGCCGCGTTCGAAGTGGGCGAGAAAAACGACGAATTCACCCTCTTCCAGATCCGGTTCGATCTCGTCTTTCGGAATCCGGCAGGATACTCCTTCCGGTATCCTTCTAGACCGGTACAACCAGTCAATCTCGTGATGTGTTACCTCGGAGCCCTTCCAGGCTCCGCGAGTGACGCCGGAAAGATCTGCTCCGGAAGCCTGGATAGAACTGCTGGCATCTTGAATTGTTCCGGCATTGGTTTCCATCCGGATACGCTCGGCCGAGGGCTCGCCGGAAGCTTGACTTTCACGGCTGCTGGAGGAAGATTCGGAAAGATGGTCCCCTCTAGACATACAGGCCTACGGGATGCCGGAATCTACTCGGAAAACAGATTTCCCAAGATCTACCCTTGCGCGAAGATCTACGAGTAAGAGAAAAAAGCAAAAGAAAAGAAAGAATAAATACGCTACCAACCCAAGATCTGGAAAACGAGAAAAGCAGAGCAGACAAGCATTGGGTCTCACCGAGGCTGCGGGAG
>NC_061510.1:184597527-184626313 GCF_022539505.1 Lolium rigidum | reverse complement strand
CGCGGAAGAAGTTCACCGGAGAAATGGCGAGCCCGTGGCCGTCGACGAAGGCCGGTGACGGAGAAGGGAGAAGTCCGCCGGAGGAAGCTCAAGGTAGCAGCGGAGAAGGAGCGCAGCAGGAACTCCGCGCGGCGAAAAGCTTCAGCGCAGCAAGGGCAGCGTCGCAACCTCGACCGGAGCAGCGCTCTGGCGGCGACCGGCGGCGGCGAGGAAGCAAGGGGCGAAGGGCTCGAAGTGCTCTGGAAATGGGGGCAAATGCGAAGGAGAAGATGAAGTGGAACCGCTCCGCCCTTATATAGGAGAAGGAGTTAGTGGGCCGAAAACCGTCGGGCCGCGGCGGTTCGTCTCGTGAGCCGTCACGTGGCGCGAAGATACACGCGCAAAAATTAAGAGGCCACAGGGTCGCCGCACGGATCCAGAATGGCCAGAGGGATCCGGTGTGGCACATTAAATGTTGGCGCAGAAGCCGAACGGAAGTGACCACTGACACTGACACGTCAGAAACAGTGCGCATGTCTCTGACAGGCACTGTACCCGAGAAATTCTCGACTTCGCCGAGGAAAGAGTAAATGTCAATGATACCGGAGGAGAAGATACCGGAGACACTATGCAAAGAAAAGAGGATGTAAGTATGACATGAGATACCGGAAAAATCCGGAAGATAATAGAAAGAGGCTAAGGCAAAGAAGCCGGCATCTTCGAACAGGGCGCCGGAAAGATCAAACCGGTACCTTGCTAGGTAGGAACCTGGCATGGCCCGTCGGATAACATCCACCGGACTATACCAGCTTCGGGGACTAATGTTGGGGGGATGACCCCCGGTATGCCAAAGGCAAGCCAACCTGGATGGTTTGGCATATCAAGATACCGGTTTACAGTTTAATCCGGACTGTGAATTTAGGCTAAGGAAACCTATACCGGTATGTCCAAGGAGGGGCATGCCGGAATGAGCTAAGAAGATACCGGACTACCGGTATAAGCAAAGTTGGTCAAAGATTCCCTCGGAAGCTAGAAGACAAAGATGACCTAAGCAAAGTAGCTTTAAACGAAGCCCTGGCGCCAAAGAGGAAGGTGACGCCAAAAGCAACCGGAGGACGTCAGCCCCTCCGATTAAAGAAGATACAGGCGCCACCTGTGATTAAAGTAGCTTTATAAAGTATCTTTGTAAAGTAGTTTGTCTGTTCAAAGATGCCATTAGGGTTTCTTCCCTTGTAAGCCACCCTCTCCCCTATATAAGGAGAGGGGGCGCTCCCCTTCACATACGTACGATCCCGGTGTAGAGAAACCTGTAACCCTGTTGATTATGGAATAGAGAAGATCTAGAACGGAGTTCATCCTTGTGTCTCTCTTCTTCTACCTCTGGCCTTGGCCAAGTTCTTGAGGAAAGCACCCGGAAGTTCATCCTACCTAATCCAAAACCCTCCCCCGAATCCTCTAGCGTCCAACTCGGCCCCAACTTAAGCCATCCTATGGCATCTGTCTGTTCACCACGACGACAGGCAGTATCACCTTCGGGTACAAAGGTTCCAAATCACCCACTGCATTGGCGATGGACAGCAGGTTTGCAGAAGGATAACGCGCAAGGACGAGGGCAAGTGTAAATCTAGCTCCCGCAAAAACTTGAGCTCGCACCAAGTCTCGGATCTTCTTGGCATTGCTGAATTCTGACATTAAAGTCAACAACGTGGGAGGGACCGCGTTCAAAGGAAACATCGTCTTCCATATTACTCTCAGCCCCTTGTAGCACTTGTCGAAGAACCGATGCACTTGTTGGACCCGGTCTTGGAACTTCACGACAGTCGAAGCCTTCGACTGTTCCCTCCAGAAAACTTCGTCTGCCGATGATAGCTGGGTCAGTGCGTTTAAACGCTCATGTATACGCTTGTTTTCTTCAGCCTTGTTCAGATCTACGACTAGCAAAGGAACTAGCAGAAGATGAGAAAATGCTTTTCATAGAACAACAGAGAGCAAGAGATCCTACTTCTGTGTGATTCTGTTTTGAAGAAATGACCGCTCCTTGCGTGCAGTTACCAGAGCCTCTCCTCGATTCCCGTGATTATGATGAAAAAGAGACTCTTTCAATAAATTGGGGACACGTGCCCGTTCGATCCTTAGTTTTGCATCTTATAAACTCTCGTTGCAGATTTTCTTCTCCTCACACTCCATCATTGCATCCTTTTCTTCCCCATTCGTCTCCTGCACTCAAAACCACTGCGCCGCCGCCGCCGAATCCAGATCTATCGTGAATCTGCAAGATGGTGAAGAAGAAGATCTCCACCCTCGCTACTTGCGCCGCGAGCAGCGGCGCCGCCGCCAGATCTTCTCCAAACCCCCCAAAAAGGAGCGCCTCCCACGCTCCTCCTCCAGCTTTGGCGCCGCCAGCGCCATCGAGTTCTGCGGTTGGGTCCATCCCCGGTGATTGGCCAGCTTCCACCACCACGAAGCGTGATGAGAAGAAGGCTAAAAGCCTCGGATATATTCCTTCTGAAGAGGGGAATGTTATTCTCCCAGGTGCGATTTCACGGCCCAATCCCCCTGCTGGTTTTACCGTGATGTTCTTATCTTTTTTGCATCGAGGTCTTTCGCTTCCCGCTCACAAATTCCTTCGCCATCTCCTTCGAGTTTACGAGATCCAACTGTGGCAGTTAACTCCCAACTCAATTCTCCATGTTGCTATCTTTATAACTCTCTGCGAAGCGTTCCTGGGCATCGAGCCACACTTTGGCTTGTGGAAGAAAATCTTCTTCGTGAAAAGGTACAATAGCAGTGGCGGGTCCTTTGTTATCGGCGGAGTCGGTTTCGTTGCCCGTAAAGAAGTTAATTACTTCAATTTCCCGATGAGGGAGTCTGTGCAAAGATGGAGGCTGAAGTGGTTCTATATTAGAGACTCTCCAACAGCCGAACTCCAACTTCCTCGCTTTTCCGACGTTCTTGAAGCCAAGCCTAAGCAATCTTGGAAAAATACCCTTTCTTCTGACGAAAAACCAGCAGTCGATAGGTTATTTGACAGATTCCTTCGGATCAAGGAAGCCGACGGTCAGACCATGATAGGCACAGAGGTAGCCACTGTGTTCTTGAAGCGTCGAGTTCAGCCGATCATGGTTAGAGCTCACCCGATGTGGTTGTACTCGGGTCCCAAGGACGAGACTAGGATAAATGCTGCTGAATTATCCGAAAAAGAACTACTTGACGAAGTTCGTCGTCTTACTCACTTCAGCCAGGAAGATTCAATCCCTCTCACATCTTCTCAACTACCATTTGATGCTGATCACCCGCCAACCGAGGTAATTTCTTTCTCTCACATTCTCATTGTGTTGTTTCTCTTGATTAACACGGCTGCCATTGTACTTACTTGTTTTACTTTTGACAGGATCCCATAGATCCTAATTACTTGCAAGACCTGCCGAACGATATTTCCGAGAGAGGAGATTCCTCAGTCCTCGTGGGGTCTCACACTGAGGGAAATGCAAGCTCGGAAGCCGAACATGTTGACCCAATAAACCCTGAGGCCATCCTTATCGATCCCAAATCTGCAGCCAACGATATTAGCGACACAGCGGGATCAATGCACGATGACGACGTTGATCACGCTGCCTTTATTGATGCAGCTGCGGAGGAGGCCGAAGCACTGCCTTCGAAGAGGTCATCCTGCTGAAACTGAACAAAACTATTTCGGTGACACTGCAAAAAATCTGGTTATGTTGGGCTAGCACTAGCAGCTTAGCCTGTGCGCTGACTGGCGACTAGAGGACTTGACTGGTGTTTGGGACACATGATTCTAAATAATATTCCAGATCCATTCAAATCTTCCGTCTCGCTTAGCTGGAGGGGTCGTATAGAAGGTGCAGTTTATATTGTTCCGTATTACGTGTTGTTAGCTTTACAC
The DNA here is from genome assembly GCF_022539505.1 of Lolium rigidum. Lineage (NCBI taxonomy): Eukaryota > Viridiplantae > Streptophyta > Magnoliopsida > Poales > Poaceae > Lolium > Lolium rigidum. The sequence continues at coordinate 184,622,427 of NC_061510.1, read as the reverse complement.
TTCACGTCCTGTTGTTTTGAAATTTGTTCTTACCTTTTCTTAACTCTTTTGTTATGTCCAAGATGTTGATACTGAACAGAACTAATTCGGTGACACTACACAAAATATGGTTATGCTGGGCTAGCACTAGCAGCTTAACCTATGCGCTGATTGGCGACAAGAGGACTTGACTGGTGTTTGGGACGCATGATTATGAATAAATCTGTCCAGAACCATTCAAATATTTGGACTCGGTTAGCTTAAGGGGTCGTATAGCAGGTATAGTTTATATTGTTTTTGTATTACGTGCTGCCAGCTTTACACTTCACGTCATGTTGTTTTGAAATTTGTTCTTACCTTTTCTCTACTCTTTTGTTATGTTCAAGCTGCTGATACGGATACTGAAACATAACTATTTCGATGACACTGCACAAAATCTGGCTATGCTGGTCATTCAAGATGTATGTGCTATGCTAGCTCTAACCGTGGTGATGTAATCTTCACGGGAACGGACGACGATGTATAACTTTTCTTCTGTTAACTTTCACTTGACTTCTTTCATTGAGATTCTGTTAATCTAGCTTCCATTTTTTGTATTTGTTTATTTATGTACTTTTTTCTTCAGATTGTTGTATCGTCCAAGCTGCTAATACTGAAACTATTTCGGTGACACTACACAAAATCTGGCTATCCTGGTCCGCCACTCGTTGGGTGCTATACTAGCTCCAGCCGTGGCGATGTAATCTTCAAGGGAACAGACGATGATTTATGAATTTTCTTCTGTTAACTTTCACTTGACTTCTTTCATTGAGATTCTGTTAATATAGCTTCCATTTTATAATATTTTGTTTATTCATGTACTTTTTTTCTTTAGATTGTTGTATCGTCCAAGCTGCCGATACTAAAACTATTTCGGTGACACTGAACAAAATCTGGTTATGTTGTGCTAGCACTAGCAGCTTAGCCTATGCGCTGACTGACGACGAGAGGACTTGACTGGTGTTTGGGATGCATGATTCTAAATAAATCTATCCAGATCCATTCAAATCCTCGGACTCGCTTAGCTGAAGGGGTCGTATAGCAGGTACAGTTTATATTGTTTCCGTATTACGTGCTGCTAGCTTTACACCTCACGTCCTGTTGTTTTGAAATTTGTTCTTACCTTTTCTCTCCTCTTTTGTTATGTCCAAGCTGCTGATACTGATACTGAAACAGAACTATTTCGGTGGCACTGCACAAAATCTGGCTATGCTGGTCATCCATGATGTCTGTGCTATGCTAGCTCTAGTCGTGGTGATGTCACGGAAACGGACGATGATGTATGACTTTTCTTCTGTTAACTTTCACTTGACTTCTTTCATTGAGATTTCTGTTAATATAGCTCCCATTTTTTGTATTTGTTTATTCATGTATTTTTTTTCTCCAGATTGTTGTATCATCCAAGCTGCTGACACTGAAACTATTTCGGTGACACTCCACAAAATCTGGCTATGCTGGTCCGCCACTCGTCGGGTGCTATACTAGCTCCAGCCGTGGTGGTGTAATCTTCAAGGGAACAGACGATGATGTATGACTTTTCTTCTGTTAACTTTCACTTGACTTCTTTCATTGAGATTCTGTTAATCTAGCTTCCATTTTCTAATATTTTGTTTATTCATGTAATTTTTTTTCTTCAGATTGTTGTATCGTCCAAGCTGCTGATACTAAACTATTTCGGTGACACTGCACAAAAGGCTATGCTGGTCAGCAACGCGTTGGGCCCTATAGTAGCTCTAGCCGTGGTTATGTAATCTTAGCGTGAATGGACGATGATGTATGTCTTTCCTTCTGTTAACTTTCACTTGAGTTCTTTCATTAAAATTCTGTTAATCTAGCTTCCATTGTTTGATATTTGTTTATTAATGTACTTTTTTCTTCAGATTGTTGTAACACCCAAGCTAATTATACGATGTGATAAACATATACATGGAATCGGTTGGTGTCATCTCTGAAAAGTTGTTGTGCCTGAGAAATAAAGAATCCTTTGGTGTCTGCTCTGGAAACCTATTGTCCGTGAGAAAGAATATGTTGGTTCCATCTCTGAAAATCCGCTGTCCAAGTATTATGTATAGTTATGTTCAGTTTTGTTGATTGTACCTAAAAACCATGTTGTTCCACTGAATTTTGTTGCAATTATGTTGGTCTTCTCTTCTTTAAGTCTTGTTGCATGTGATCTAAATCCATTGTTATTCAGTTTTGGAGTAGTTTGTTTGGCTCTAGAATTAGTGTTGGATTCAAAGAATTCTTTTGTGATTTGGAGAACCAATTTGTTTGTCATCATTTGGGGTTGGAATACAAGAATTCTTTTGTCATTTAGAGATTTATCAATTGCATCTCATTTTAAATGTAATGATGTATGCCAAACAATGACCTTTTTAGGTGCTTAAGAGGAGGAGAGAAAGGAATCTAATACGTCTTTAGGAAGGATCTACAATTAGAACGGAGCCTCCAATTCAAGTGCTTGTTTGGCTAGCAAACATGATTCCGAATCTCTCGTCGCAAGCCTGATTCTAGCGAAGCGCCTGGTGGAGATTTTTGCATCGATGCCTTTTATTATGCGAAGAGCTAATAAAAGCCTAGCGTCTGTATTTAAGAGACTGCATTGTAGATGTCAAAATAGAAATTTCCAAAATACCACTATTGTGAGCCGGAGTTCCAAAATATACCACTCGGTTCATGCTTTTTCATGCCTAAATAGCACCCGTGTGTTCTGCATTTTGCCCTCCATTTTGGATGTGGGACGGTAGAAATATTATTTAATGTCGAGTGTCCCTCGTTCGGGAAAGTAGATCTGACCATTATTTCACCTATATCCGCCACACTTCACATTCTTCCTCACTTTACTTCCGGTCTTCAGGATAGTTCTACTTCTACACACTTATGCAGGGGAAGAACATGTTCTCCTTCGCCACTCCTTCATTGCCCGTCGTGGCTCCTTGGGGTAGAGTTAGTAAGAGGCGTGGTGCTTCCACTCCGGAAGCTTCTCATCATGTCCTCTTTGCCTGGCCGTTGTGTGATGACCCAGCGCTGGAGGCCAGGTCCGACCTATCTTTGAGGAAGAGGCTGCCCGACAGATCCTCTTCATCCTGTCGTCCGCGGAAACATGCCCGCGGAAACGTAATGTTAGTTTAATTGCTTGTTGCATTCTATTTCTTTCACTAATGTTGATCAGATTCAGATTACGCTGCCATGTTTTCTCAATATTCAGAGGACGGGTCGAGACTTGCGGCGCACCAAGACTTGACAAGGACATGGAAGCGACGGATACACGACATATAGAGGAGATCTATAGAAGCTCAAGGAGGATAGATGCCACTAACTTGGAATTTCCGCCCGAGGTGCTTAATTTTTTCTAAGGGCCTCTTTGATTTAAAGGAATAGGGAGCACATAGGAATAGGAAAGCATGGTTGCTGCAATCCTTGCCTAGTTCCTTGTGCACAGTAGCAGCTCAGGAAAGTTTCCTATTCCCTTCTGTATCCTTCGTATTTCCTTCAAATCAAAGGAGCCCTAAACATGGGCAATGGATTTCGGGGTGCCGTCCTGTTTTCAAATTATGAGACAATTTGCTGCAGATACTGAACATCGTCTAATCCCCCCCATAAATGATTTATTTGTGTGGATCCAAGCACCTCCTCAATCTAGTGGATGCAGCCATGTCAGATCTGTTCTTGAGACGCATTTTTCTAGACTCGTTAAACCGTATAGGCTCCCACATTTCTGAAAAAAAATGTGCCTACAAATTTGGAACCTAGGGTACTTTTTGTGAAGAGAATATTACCCATCTCAGGCTTATGGTGTTTCTCTATTTTATTGCAGTCCATCGCCAACACCTGCCGGCTTCAAGAGAACATTACCCATCTCAAGCACGACCTAGATGAAATTGTTGGGTGCGCTAATTTGTATAAGCAAGAGGCGAACGATCTTCGCGTGGAACGCAACATGTTGCGTTTGGAGATTCACAAGTTGTCCAAGCTTCGGGAGGAGAACATTGCGACAATGGAGAGAGATAAGACTTCCATCCAGGACCTCCGCGAATAGCATGCCGCATGCCGACGTTGTTGGCAAGTGGAATCAGGCTGTGATTGATCTCGTGTCGGTACGCAGGGACCTCAATGAGGCCCTTGAAATCTTGCATGAGTCCAACACAGAAGTAAGATCCGTCTTGGGTTATATCAATGTGTTGCTAATGAGGATTGAGGACCTGCGCGACCAACTACCCGTAGAGGAGGATGTTGATGGTACTGTCGAGTAGATGAATTGTTGTTCTTATCAAGACTTTGGTTAGCCACCCCTTTTCTGGCACCTAATGTTCCCTTCTTCTTACGTGATGGAAGGCTCATTGAAGGGCTCGTTGTAGTTGCGATGTGTCTTTTCTCGATAGTTGTAGATGAATGTGTTGGCCAGTAGTTCCATAATTTAAACATTTATCATGTGAAATGTTTGTTATGTGCATTGTTGGAGTAAAGTTTGAAACACAGGATCTTCAGCATATATATATATAAGAACACCCAGTTTATTCGGATACCAAGTAATAGGTGATAGGCCTTTATCGGCCGTTCAACACAAAAGTAAATTCACTTTATTCGGACAACAATCTCAAACCGGCCCAAGCAAAAGGTAGCCCATATTTCAAGGTAGTTCATTTGGATCCAAGAATCAGGTGCCTGGAGGCTAGAGGATCCTAAATCAGGCCATACTAATTTAGCAAAATAGGGCTTTGTTGTCTTCTATCCTGAAATTTGGAAACTAGATTGTTTTGTAAGTTCAGCCCAGCAAGATGGGATAGTTATTTTGGCTCGGTCTGTTTGACAGGTGTAAACTGACATATGGGATCCACCTTTGGCGACACGACATGTGGTCCAGTTCTGACATGCGGGGCCACGCATCCAGAATTGACACATCTCCATGTGGCCCGATGGGAATGGCACCTGGGACCCATGTAGGCCTGACAAAGTATGTAGGCCCAGCAAGCTCTAACATGCGGTCCCACCTAGATCTGACATACCGGTCCCACCAAGCTCTGACATACGGGCCTAGCGAGTCTAACATGCCGGGCCTACCAAAGCTCTGACATGCGGGGCCACACCACATCTCATTGTGGGCTCGATGGGAATGGCACCTGGGACCCATGTAGGACCCACAAAGTACGTAGGCCCAGCAAGCTCTGACATGCGGGCCTACCAAAGCTCTGACATGCGGGGCCACGTCACATCTCCATGTGGGCCCGACGGGTATGGAAGCAGGGACCCACGTAGGCCCGACGTATTATGTAGGCCCAGCAAGCTCTGACCTGCGGGGCCAGGCGACCAGAATTGAAGGCAGGCAGACACTTGTCTTCGCACGTGTCCAATTGTTTTTGGCATGGCAACTGACATGTGGAGCCCATGTTGGTGGTGCTGACAGGTCTGGTCCACTTCGCATGCCTGGAGACTGTCGGAACCGGTGGCCCCACGCAGGTGGGTCGTGTCGGTATCTGACATGCGGGCCCGAGTGCTGCAGGCCAGGTACATGTGTGTAGACAGTGGTTGTCTCCCCTTACAAATATGGGTCCCAGTGCTGCATGCCTTGGATTGTTGTGCGGGTAGACAGAAAAGTACGTGAACAGAAGCGTGCAGAGTGTGGGTCAGGTGTGTCCACCGGCCCGAAGCCCAGTTGTTGTGATGACCCCATGTTGACTCCGTAGTTCGGGCCGCCCACCTCCCGCGACGCTCATTTCTGCACAATCGTTGACGTTTACACCTCGCCCGTCACTAATTTTTCAGGCCGAGCGGCCCAAAACGCCATCTGTGACGCAAAAACGGCATATTTTCATAGAAAAAGACAATCGCTAACGGATTTCTCAAACGTCAGCCCCCAACCGTCATTGAAGCCCCAATTGTTACTAGTGCCACAACAAATTATCAACGAATCTCGTCAGAAAATTGAAGTAAACTTGGAGGATGCACCCATAGATAGGCGAGAGAATTGTAATGCCGTGAGTGATATAACGAAAAGTGAGAGAGTTATTTCCTTAGTCATATTAGCCACAAAAGAAGATATGAGAGAGTTTTGTGAGGGTCCTACAGCCATGCCTCTTGTGCTCATGTACAAGGGTGAGGTTTTGGTTTCTAATGACATGACCCCTTTTTCTCTGGGTGTTTCTAATGTTTTACAGGAATTCAGCGATGTGTTTCCGGAGGAGGTGCTCGCAGGATTGCCACCATTGCGTTGTATTGAGCATCAAATTGACTTGATCCCCGGTGCCTCGCTGCCCAATAGAGCACCATACATGACGAACCCCAAAGAGACGAAGGAAATTCAGAGACAAGTGCAAGCGCTTCTCGATAAAGGTTATATTCGCATAAGCCTAAGTCCTTGTGTTGTTCCCATCATTCTAGTTCCTAAGAAAGATGGTACATGGCGCATGTGTGTAGATTGTAGAGCGATAAACAACATTACTATTCGATATCGTCATCCTATTCCCCGTTTAGAGTATATGCTAGATGAATTGAGTGGTGTTGCTGTTTTCTCTCAGATTGATTTGCGTAGTGGTTATCATCAAATTAGGATGAAAGAGGCGGTGAATGGAAATAGCCTTTAAAATGAAATTTGGTTTATATGAGTGGTTAGTGATGCCTTTCGGTTTAACTAATGCACCTAGTACTTTCATGAGATCAATGAACCATATTTTGCGTGATTTTATTGGCAAGTTTGTGGCTGTGTACTTTGATGATATATTAATTTACAGCCGCAATGAATATGATCATACTATGCATATTCGACATGTTTTGCAAGTGTTGCATGATAATAAACTCTATGGTAATTTTGAAAACTGCACATTTTGCAAAGATGAGGTCATATTTCTGGGTTATGTTGTCTCTAAGCATGGAGTAGAGGTAGATTCATCTAAAATTGGAGCAATTCAAAATTGTCCTACTCCCATGAATGTGAGTCAAGTAAGCAGTTTTCATGGTCTTGCTGGTTTTTAGTACAATTGATGCACCTTTGAATGAATTAACTAAAAATGGTGTTGCATTTGAGTGGGGAGCCGCCCAAGATCATGCTTTTGATGAACTTGTTAACTTCTGCACAGTTGCTTGCACCTCCTGATTTCAATAAGCAATTTGAGATTGAATGTGATGCTAGTGGTATTGGAATTGGTGGTGTGTTGATGCAAGAGGGTCGCCCAATTGCATATTTCTCTGAGAAACTTTCTAGTTCTAAGTTTAACTATCCTATCAATGATAAATAATTTTATGCTTTAATTAGAGTTCTTGAGGTTTGGCAATATTATTTGTGGCCAAAAGAATTTATCATACATTCTGATCATGAAGCTTTGAAATATCTGAAAGCTCAATCTAACTTGCGTAGGCGTCTTGCTAAGTGGTTTGAGTTCATTGAATCTTTTCCATAAATAATTAAGCATAAGAAGGGAAAAGATAATGTTATTGCTGATGCGCTATCTAGGAAAAATATGCTATTAAATCAACTTGATGTTAAAATTCCTGGATTAGAGATTCTATGTGATTTGTATGCTACTGATCATGATTTTGTTGAACCATATCGCTTGTGTGCTATTGGTAAAGCATGGAAAAAATATCACATACATGATGGGTTCTTGTTTAGAGCTAACAAACTATGTGTTCCAGAATCGTCTGTGCGTTTGCTCTTATTGCAGGAATCACATGTTGAAGGTTTGATGGGTCACTTTGGGCATGAGAAGACGGTCCTCATGCTCGCTGATCACTTTTATTAGCCAAAGATGAGGCGGGACATGGATAGGTATGTGAACAGATGCATTACTTGCAACAAGTCCAAGTCCAAGGTGAAGCCTCACGGTTTGTATACTCCTTTGCCGACAGCTACTACACCATGGGAAGATATTAGTATGGATTTTGTGTTGGGTTTGCCGCGTACTAAGAGAGGCCATGATTCTATATTTTTGGTAGTGGACAGATTCTCTAAAATGCCACACTTTATTGCCTGCCACAAAAGCGACGATGCATCACATATTGCTAACCTGTTTTTCAGGGAGATTGTGCGTTTACATGGAGTCTCGAAGACGATTGTTTCTGATCGTGACGTCAAGTTCATGAGCTACTTCTGAAAGACACTTTGGGGAAAGCTGGGGACGAAGCTACTTTTCAACACTACTTGTCATCCCCAAACTGATGGTCAAACTGAGGTGGTGAATATAACATTGTCACAAATGTTGATCCATGATCAAGAAGAACTTGCGAGAGTGGGAAGAATGTTTGCCGCATGTGGAGTTTGCTTATAACATGGTGGTACATTCTACCACACAGCTATGTCCATTTGAGGTGGTGTATGGTTTCAAACTCATTAATCCACTTGACTTGTTGCCTCTACCCATACAAGAGAGAGTCAATATGGAGGCATCAAAGAGGGAAGATTTTGTACGGAATATACATGAGAAGACTAAAGAGCTTATTGAGAAGAAGGGTATGAACAATGTTGCAAGAGTCAACAAGAAGCGCAATGAGATGTTGTTCAAGCCTGATAATATGGTCTGGGTTCATTTTCGCAAGGACAGGTCTCCCAAACTACGGAAGTCCAAGTTGCTTCCTCGTGGTACTGATCCTTACAAAGTGCTTGCGAAGATCAATGACAATGCATATGCTATAGATCTTCCAATTGATGAGTTTGGTGTTAGTAATTCTTTCGATGTTGCTGATTTGACACCATATGATGGAGAAGACCTTGGAGCATCGAGGTCGACGCCTTTTGAAGGGGGGGAGATGATGAGGACATCCCTACCGAACTACTACCTCCTTCATTGCAAGATGAACAAGATGTTGCTGTGAAGCTCAAGTCCAATGAAGTTAGGATTGGACCCATTACAAGGGCGAAGCTACTTAAACAACAGGTGAATTCGCTCTTGAATGATACTTTGATCGATGAGAACTTTATACTGCCTAAGTCGTTTTACTTATGTATGATCAGGTATGAAGATGGAGCAAGCGTCGCACGAGGAGGAAAGGAGCAGCTGAACATGGTGCTGGACGTGAATACATTCCACGTATGCACGAGGGAAGAGAGGGAGGCAAACACGTCGGAGGAGAAGGAAACTGCCGCTAGGAGCAGCGGCACTGCCGCCCGTACCAGCGGTACTGCCGCTTGAGTCCGAACAAAGTTCGACCGAAACCCGACCTGGGTCCGTTTGTATCCCTAGTTTTCGACCACTGGTCGTCCTGGACCCCTATATAAGTGCCAAGGACGCCCAAAAATTAGATTTAGACCATGTTTAAGATAAACCCTGGTTCATAGTTGTTTGCTACGCAAAACTATTGAATCATACTCTCCAATTCGCTTCGATCTGGATTTTTTTCGCACCCCAATTCGTTTGGATCTGGTGTTTGTGCTACTGAAAGTTTGTGTGATCTGCTATTCAACTCGGGATTAGAAGATTGGAATTTACCGCTTCGTGGTCGGCGGCTACGTGCGCAAGTGTGTGGAGTTGTGAATATTTTGCAGGGTTGAGAGTTGTTGCATTAGCGACAGGGATGGATTGAGAGACTTGTCAGCGTCATACAAGTTATCATCCACTTATCATCGTGTATCTCTGATGTGTTCACCGCATGTTCATCACCATCCACCTCGCTTACTGAGAAGATCGACCAACCCCTTATCATGCGTCAGCCTCGTCTTCGGAGGAGGTGAGGTGCTTCGAGTTCATCCTCCGCATCGACGAGGACCCCCTCAGCATCAAGCGGCTGCCAGACAAGTTCGTCGAGTTCGTCGACGGTGCCGAGCTGGCCGAGTTGCAGCCGCGGGAGGCCAGATGCGGCTTCTTCCGGTGGTCTGTCGAGGTCTTGTTCAACGGGCAGGGCAAGCTGTACTTGCACACCGGGTGAGATAAGTTTGCCGACGCCCACAACCTCGAGGTCGGCGGCCTACTTTGATCCAGCCCGATCTTCGGTCTCCACCACATCATGTGCGTCAACGCCGACACGTCACACAAAGGTGAATCTTCTCCTTTATGCGTGCCTACAATTGCCTTTGTGGAATGGTATGCTACTTCATACTCCGTTCTATGCCTATGATAGGGATGCATCAACAAGCACAGAGGGAAGGGAGGATGCCATGGACGTTCGAAGACTTAAGGCCGAGGTCGTGGACGCATGGAAGAGGACACGGAAGAAGAGATGGTCAAACTGGTGCACGAACTGGCACCTCCGGATCCCACACCGATCCGACTGGCGCCAGAACAGGCACGCCAGACCACCCGCCTGATGAGGACATCCCATCTAGTGATACACCCGATGTACCTACAACCACACAAATACAAGGACCAATCACTCGAGCTCGTTCCAAACAACTTAACTATCAGGTACTTTCGTTTCTTGGAACTATTCCTCACATACATGAGAATATAATGTTGCCTAAATCAGATGTGTTTGTTACTCTTAGGAATGATGGACCTAGCATGGATGAGAGGGACAAGCATTAGAGCATGATCACACATGGAGGAGATGGCAGCAAACATGTGAGGATTGAAGATGACGCTGCGAGTGGAGATTTCAGAACTTTGAAGCCACCATAATTGGAGATGAAGACATGGACGAAATATAGAGTTTTCCACTTCATAATTTCTTCCATATGAGTACATGGTTCTGCGACACCATTAGTTTTGGGCCAGGCCAATGTAATTTTCGCAGGAATTAAGTCAGCCATTTTTTAGAGTCCGTATTGGAGGGGGAAAGGCCTTCTAGGGTTTGGTTCGGCCACCATATGCATGGCTGGCCGAAACCCCACTTTTTCCTCCTTTAAATACTCCCATAGCCGTCACGTTTAGACACGGATTTTGATTAGATTAAAAGTTAGCCATTGTTGCAACTCTCGTGTACTTCTTTTGAGGCCAACGCCCAGAAAAAGACCGACTATTCGGAATCCCACCTTTTCAATAAAGCTTTCATCTATATCCGCAGTACATCTGATTTCATTATTAGTTCTTACCTGTTCTCAATTTCAGGTAGGAATTAAGACCCTCGCTGGTCAGGCTGATCGTGCATCTGCAAGATCAGTAACTCCCGGAGATTGTCCTAGCGATTGCATTGGTGCACGACCTTTGCACGTGAGTCGGATCGTTAAGCACGAACTCCACCAACAAATCTATCTATCTTCATCTCATCGAAAGATCGGACACCTTTGCCCTATCACCGCCGGACCAGTCCAGCGCTGCCAAACTTACCACCAGAACACCCCTCACTATGTTATATTTTCCCTTTGGCTTGTACCTAAACTACCCCTTCTTAGTGGCTCCCTATATATAGTCCCCCTCCCCACCTAAGAACCCTAAGACATAGCTTGAGGAAGAATTAGGCTTATGCCTCCACCATCCCTTTGGGATTAGAGAAACCCCCTCCTCTGTTAGACACAAATCTATGGGTTGTATCAAAACCCTCTTTATGTGTTTGATCTCTCATTTGTGAGGTTCTATTTCGGTCTCTAACGCGAGTGATTCCATCGATTTCATACCGATCTTTTGTTCGGGGATTCCACCTCGTGTCTTTCCCTTGAGTGATTCTATCGGGACGGTGGTTTGGGCCATTGAGAGAAAACCAGATTGTATCGGGTTGCGTTGCGTGTGTTCATCGTGTCCTTCACCGTGTTTTTCGTCGTTCTTCGTGTTCATCCCTCGCCCCTCTTGTTCTTGGTCAATTCGTGAGATCGGGTCACACGATCGAGGCTTAGCCCCCATCATACTCACATTCCTCTACGAAGTCGACATCGAGATGATCGTGTACCAAACAAACAAATATCTCAATGTTACTGATCTATGGCATGAAGACCTCACTCCAACCATGTACCAAACAAACAATTATCTCAATGCAACTTTTATTGAAATAGAGAAATTATTAACAACTTTTATTGAAATAGAGAAATTATTAAAAATTCAGATTAGGCCTAGAAGAGAGATAAATCAATAAGTACCTGGACGATTGTAGAGAAGTAGGGAGAAGTTGCCCTATCTAACTATTTGCTTGCAGTTTAGGCAGTGTTGTATTGGACTTCCAATAAAATATCATCGCTAAGAAATCAAGATTAGTCGAGACCAATTTTCTTACACTTGCAATGTAGATATGTAACATCAGCGAAATCCCCCTACAAAAAATAGCATAAGCAACTAAATCTACATATCCTTTTTTTCCTGCACGAAATGTCTATTAAATCTAAATGCTATTTGAGCCACCAAATATATTTTGTATCACGACAAGTACTTATGCTAAAAATATCCAATGTATTGGTGCTCGGAAACACAAATTTTGCCCTCTAAAATGCTGAACTTCAATACTCCATCCTCGCTACTGCAGAGGCAGCGGTAGATGATGGAGTTGGCGAGGAACTTGGCTAGGTCATGCTTGGGGTTGCAGTCTGTCTCTGCAAGAGGCCGGGTCAGTTAACTGTTTGGATGTGATAGGAGAGAGCAGATTGTGTCGACCACACCAGAGCACCTGGCGTGAAATCCCAATAGCTTCTGCATATTTGATTGCTAATTCCGGCCTTGAAGAAAAAAAGGCAGCGAAAGGGCTGCGTGAGGCGGACATGGCCACCGCCTCGCCGCCTCCGTTGTGTCGGCCGCTGTCCTGGAACTCCGGTTCTGGGTCTCTGGTCACCGCTTCTCTGCACCGCGTTAGATACTCAGATCTCTGGTCCGTCACCGGCCTGAAGTCTCTGGCGCCGCGAGTGATGCAGGGGCTGCGCGAGATGTTCGTGGCCGCCAGCTCCGTTGTGCCAGAGTATTCTCCTGGAACTCTGATCCTAGGTCTGGGCCTCTGCATCGCGTCCATCCGGCGCCTTGCTTCCTCTCAGCGCCGCTAATGGCAAATACCTCCATCCCGGCCTCAACACCATCGTCCTGCTTTACACGTCGGTGATCCCTCACCATGCCACCGCTATTCGCCTGGCCTTGCCGATGCCAATTTTCTAGATCTGGATCGGGATAATGGAAACACGTACGGGAAGAAACCGAGATTTCTATGGGAATCCCTAGCAGAGGAGAGGATGTATATAAGAGCGGATTGTCGTGGGCAGGGGATAAGAAATCAAAACGAAATCGACAGAGATTTGAGTCGGTAAGAACTCGACCTGGGAGAAAGGCTTGTGGGATTTGACGTGGGCTAGATTGGAATGACTGGCTGACGGAAACAAACCGCTTTTTCAGTTAGCGGTGGCATTGTTGGTAATATGTTCTTAGGTGGGAGGGCAAATCGGTCATAGAAATAGTTGGACCAAAAATTTGGCAGAAACCTTAGCTCCTTTATTATTAGGTATAGGTATAGACTAGGAAAATTTGCCCGTGCGTTCCTACGGTTTCTGACATATAATATTATACGGTATTTATTTTTACACAATTATACCTAGGCTAATTTCAATGTTTATATGAATTTTCTATAACTACAAAAATGTATATCACACTTCCTCTGAAACACATACATTTGATCTAATGTATCCCCGCACCTAGCAATTAATCAACAAGATTGTAAAAGGAAAAAATTAAAACAGCAGCTAATTATCTATGGCTCTTAATTTCTGTGACATCATCTCACCAAAGCAGCAGCAGTCTACATTATGAGGAATGCGGATAGCAATTAGCAAAGCAACATTAGCAGATAGCAATTAGCAACGTAGCATGCAACAAAAAAATTCAGAGCAAATTGCTTCTTCCTCACTATGTTTTCAGAGTTGCGTATTGAGCTTCCTCACTGTGTTTTCAGAGAGTACCTTGATGTAATAAGTGTTGTATTAACCGATCACAGTGAAACCTTCAAGCTAATTGAGTGTATGTTTGCCATCCTTTTCATCAGGTGGAACGAGCTGTTTGAATCAGCGTCTGAAAAGTCCAAGAAAAGAGAACCACGACAGTGAGTTGCATTAGATTACTGAAATAGCAGGACCGCTTCTCCGTATCCTTTAATAGAGGATATGTTATCTCGAGCTTCAGATGGAAGCCAAAGCCCAACTGTGTCAAAGCTCCCAACGCAGTCGCGTCGTCGCGCGTGCCCATGTCCCGGCCATCTTCGGCACCACCACCTCCGACCCTAGCAAGATCACCGACACGCCACAGCGGCGGCTCGACCGGGAAGAAGGACCTCACCGATAGCCGACGTCGGCGCTCGCAACGTCGCACTGCTCGAGTCCCGCTTGGTTCCATCTGTGAATCTGCCGGTGGAACTAACAACCTCGAAGTCTAGAATAATGCACACCAGCTTGCCTCCATCTTCCATCCTGCTCACGTATAATCTCGACAGAGTTTGACATGTACGTGTCCTACCCTCCGGCACAGTACCCTGCAGCTCTCACGCCGCCCCTAATTCCGGCAACGCCTAGCCAGCACCCCTCCTGTTCCGATCGCGGCGCACCTCCCCGCTTCGTTGTCGGTGTAGTCGTGGGTTGAGCCGCACGGACGACGCACGGGAACGTGATGCTCTACCCGCCTGAACCGGTACAGTTACTTGGATGCATCCTCAGCCACGCGGAAGACGAACTCCACGATCTCGCCGCTCACCACGCGCCAGGGACGCGGAGGATCCATCCAACGTGCGTGGGTCGCCCGGTGGCCAGCCCAGAAGCACGGGCTGTACGGGTGGACAGCGGTGAGAATACCAGATTGATTTCCGCGGTCTTGTGGTCGGCAACGGGCGCACGATAGCAGACCGCTGGTGTCAGACGGCCACGGTCAGGGGACTGCCAGCGGAAGCAAGTCGTCGTCGCCTCTACCGGCGAAGTCGGACGGCCACGGTCATGGGACTGCCGGCGGGAGCAAGCGTCGTCGCCTCTACCGGCGAGGGCTGTCTCTTCCGCGCCTCTTTCTAGATGTGATGCGATGAGTTGGAGTTGATCAGGGATAGCCGAGAACATATAGCCGAGAACATATATAGGGACATGATGCAGACCAAGCTCTTGTTTGCTACGGTACGATGTTTTAGTTTTGGCAGGACTCTGCTCCAGGTGTACGTGATGTGTTTGATATGTACATGTTGCCGTGAAGACGCGGATACATTGGAAAGCTTCGAAAGGGACGGTTGAAGGCGTACATAGGATGGACCAAAGCGTAAACATGACGGACCAAACCAAGGAAACGTTAGCTCCTTTATTATTAGGTATAGGTATAGATATAGATATAGACTAGCACACATACCCGTGCGTTGCAACGGGGCCTTTTTATCGCAGAAAAGAACGATGCAACCCAAAATTTGCCCGAAAATCGATCAACCAGCCTAAACCTATCCTCACCTTGTTTCGTTGTTTTTTTTATCTTCATATTCGATCTACCGTGTTATTCTTAATTTCTAATTTGTTCCATAAAAAATCAGTGTTTGCACTATGTGAATTTAAATGGAGCTATTAATTAGTGCTTGAATAGAAATTTACATATTTTTAATGCTTGTGACTCCTTGGGCTCTCTTCTTGGCTTTGCCTAGCAATCACTCGAAGTATACATGAACAAAGATAATTAAGAAGTACATTAACAAAGGAGTGAAGGAGAGTAGTATACCTCTTGGAAGGTACCGATTGCTCAGACTAATTGATTGTGCACATTCAAACAGAAAATCAGGGGATTGCATCAAAATTTGTAAAGCAACCACCTATCAATAAAGCCTCTTTTGCACAGACATGAGCAGTACATTTCGCGTGACTCTCAAGTTGTTCATTTTCATCCACGGATTCATGAACGATTGATTATACCCTGTATTCATAAGCAAAGTATGATCAGGGTGGCCGCTGAAAACGTGTGTTTTTTTCTAGCCTGATTCAGATGCGGTGAAGGCGCTCATGGTGCCATGATGCTGAAAACAGCGGCGGTCGCCATGTTGCTATGGTGCTCGTCGGTTTCCGCCTTGCTGGGGGAGCAGCTGGCCGAAGTTTGTCAGAGTTTCCAAGTATGATGTCGAGCCACAAGACCTGCACCTCCACGCCACCCCCTAGGCCCTAGCATCGATAGCTGCATGCCTGCATCTGTATTCAGTTTCATCCATCCAATTTCAGGAAGAGGCCATCTAGAATTCTGGATACAGAAACCTACACATCACACTGATCATTTCCCCAAATCTCAAATGAACGAACAAATTCATCACCAAACACCAGGGATCTGTGTGGGTTGGTATTGGATTAGTCAGGTAGCATCAAACAATTGAAGACCTGATGAAAAATTCCCAGCAGTATAAAATTGCATACGCCAAATCGGTGGCCGCGGCATCCGCCACCGGCCGTGCTGGAAGGCTGCTCCTTACGCGTGCTCTATCCCACGAAGATCTGGCGCATCGTTGGTCATGATTCCCGTGAGCGTTGCTGCCGGTCACAGCAACACGCCTAGAACAGGCCCGCAGTTCAAATAGCGCACCATCACCGCTCGTTCCTGGAAGACAGCGGCAGCTCACGCGTGTTCCGACGAGACACGATGGAGTGGACGTGTTTGGAGAAGTGGCGGAGGTCGTTGGCAGCTCCAGCTACAGCCTCAGTGACGGCCTCGATAACGGTGGCTAGGGCTAATGGAGACAGTTCTCGTGGAAGGGGAATCACATAATCACACGGGATCCTTTCCTGTTATCGCGAATCGCGCTTGTTGCCCCGTTGAATTAGGAATTAGTTTCCTTTCACCTCACGTCCCGTTTACTTCGCTGCGAGGGTCTGTGACACAGACGCATGCTCGGTTCATGGACGAAAACGAAACCTTTATTCACTCGGGCGGTGGCAGTTTTCGTAATTTCCACTGCCGTCCCAAGGAATAAGGCGCACGCGTATTCCAAGACGAACTTTGACCATAAAAATTGAGCAACAAAATTTTGGTTATATTATATGTAATTAGTATCGTTGGATTCGTATTGAAAAACACTTTCTAATGATGTTAATTTTATACAAACAATCATTATATATTTAAAGTAATTCTTAGTCAAACGAAAAGCACGTAAAACGAGGACGCCTTATTCCTTGAATCGGAGGTAGTAGTAGGTAAAGAACTCAAACTTGTAACGATGGATAGAGCCACCTCTATGTACTTCAAACTTGGTTCATTCTCCGTCTCCCCATTTTAGTTTGCATATGGTGGGCAATACCTGAGTGCCTACATTCTGTGACGCCCAACAAAAACCGCTGACTAAAAAAATGGTGGATACCGAAGTAAAAGAAATAGCTTTATGTTGGCAAGTCTAACCCCATATCTAGTAGTAGTACTAATATTTTTTGTTTAATCTACATCTCTCTACATTCCATAAAAGATATCTCAACTTTAAACTTAGACACATAAAATATTTCAACTTTGTTTAAATATAGATATGTCCAAATTTAGACAACGTTGAGACATCTTTTGCGGGACCGAATGGAGTATTTTTTTTTTGAATATATAGTATTTTCATTTAGTTTAATGAGTATGTAATGGTCCTATTTATCTCTCTCTCCTAGCTCTTATTCGTCTCTCCTGCTTCTGGTCAATCCCCTACCAACTTGGCCAGATCATGGGAAGTCTGCTTGTGTGTCTGGTCGTTCACAAATCGTACCATTCTATCCATGTGAGGCATTTTCGGGAAAGAAACCCACACCACCGTGTCCCCATGCTCCTCTGAATCTACCCTGTCGGAATCAATACAGTAGCCAAGTCAAAAAAGAAACCCACTCGAGTTGCTCAAGAACACAATCCTCCTTGCTCTCCCTCTCCACCATAGCCATGACCTCCTAATTGCTAGCCCCCTCTACTCTTTGTCCCCCTCCACTGCTTGGAGTTGTGCTTAGGAACTCTCGATTGCACTGCCAAGAATGCCCGACGGCCGCCTGTCGGTGACGAAGGCAGCACACTAAGGCGACCAGCAGGCCTGGCTGTAGGGTGTGTGACGGAACGACATCGGTGAGGAGTCGACAAGGCTAGTGCGGGATGCCATCCTAGCGCGGCCCATATCGAACCGCCAAGATTGGCCAGCGCCATCTGTTGGCGGTGCAACGGCTTTAGCCTCCCTGGGAGCTGCAGGTGCGGAGGCCGTTCATTTCTTTGCTCTAGTAAATGATAATTTGGGCTAGTTTATATCTTCTAGAAGCTCACATCAAAGCTTCTTGAATCATTAGAAATAGCGACCTCAGGCAGAACTAAAGAGAAAATTGCATGGAAGTGATGTTTTACTTTTTGAAGACTATCACAAATCAGTTCTCAAAGGAACCTATTCTAGTTGCAGGCCCTTGTAACAGTTTATGGGGTATGCTTTTAGCTTATACATTGTCTACCTTTCTTAAATAAATATTGTTATTTGCTGAAAACATGTTGCTGGGATAGTAAATTGCAGAAGACAAAGCATTTCACTTGTACTTTTTAATTTTCAGATATTTCACTTTCGGAATCATTTGTTGAGCTTTTGTGGGTACTGAATTTAGGATGCCATACACAAAATATTTGTGTATCTATCATAGTCCCATGTCATGTAGTTCTTGATAATACCAACAACTGCCTTTTCATGTTGGTCAGCTTCTTGGAGCACTTCTCATAAGGGCAAACTAAAGAGAGGCATATAAATTTGAACATTTATATTAAGCCAATGAACTCAGAAAATAAACCAGCTTCGGAGGTTTTATAACAGGCCACACAACAGCAAGATTATCCATTCCTACATAGAACTACACAAGAGTAGCTTCAATGATAGCTTATAAAGATTTCGTTGAAAATAACCCTGGTAGAAAAAAAGAAAGAATCCAAGCCGTGCACTGCAAGCTCTTCGTAGCTCTTCGACCGTCCATCCGACCGACTGATTGATCACCATGGTTCAGGGCGCAAGCGGAGCACAAGTATGCGCGGCCTGCCGGTCTCATGTTCCCGTAGCTGTCACACAGTCACATCAGCTCGTCGATCTGGCCAAACACCTCACCATCTTGGTCGAAGCAACAGACAAGCAACCATCCTCGCTCAGTCAATTAAGATCAAACTCATAATTATATTCTTCACAGAACACCTAGCTTTGTCAACTTTCATGTCGATCTAGCAAAAATCATACACAAGTATCATTAGTTCTACATGTGCCAGCAGGAATACCTTTCTATGAACCTCTGCATGAACATGTAGTTAGAGGAGCCTAAATCTAAAATTGATGGAAGTACCTATTTTTAGAAAAGCGAATGTAAAAATTTGTGGTTTATTTACTACTTAAGATAATAGACATCTAATGAAGGGGTAAACACACAACATGTCCTCTTTTTCCGCAAAACTCACCCGATTAAAGGAACTGCCGAATAACTCTGCAGATATGTAGATTAATACCAGTAAAACAATAGATTGCAGTGAGCATCATCATCTATATGAATAATTTCCCTCAACATACAAATTGTTGGTTTCCTGGTTGGGTCATCCCATTTTTAGAGACTCTTCTTTTCATAATAGAAGTCAATGCACCTCTGATTGTTCAGAGTTCAGCTCAAACCCAATTTACTGTACGTGTATTGCTACTCCCATGATAGCTTATACGTGTCATGAACTGAGATATGCATATTTGCAGCATTTTACATCGATGGTCGCTGACATTATTGTTAAAAAACAATGTTGTAGATTTCTCTTTTTTTCATTGATGCTAGACATTTTCAAAATAGAATGATCTTGTGTTATCTCATATCTCCATTTAATACTGCCTGTGTCAAGCGAGAGTTACATTGTAGGTCTGAATACCGTCTACCTAGGAATTTTCCGGTAAGATTCATGATCCATGAATGTTGTTAGGGCAATATGCTTGTTGTATTACCAGGGGGCCAAAGGCCACAATATATAGTACATGTACAGGTGCAAATATGCAGGAAGCCCCATAACATATGGGAAAACTACCTCCCTCAAACTCATGGTGGATCCACAACACTGAGTTTGGAGAGTAAGAAATCATGTTGCGTTCGAGTCTGTGCCTTCGTAAAGAAATCCGCCAACTGCAAATCTGAAGGCACATAATGAACCGCAACAACATCATCCTGCACCTGAACACGTGTATAAAAAGCATCGACACCAATATGCTTGGTCAGCTCATGCTTGACCAGATCACATGCAATACTGATAGCACATGTACTGTCAAACAAAAGTGGAGTGGGTGTCGTAACAGAGACCCCAAAATCTGTAAGCAACCACCGTAACCAGGTCACCTCAGCAATCAACAAAGCCATAGCCCGCAACTCAGCCTCAACACTTGAATGAGAAACTGCAACCTATTTCTTCGTCTTCCAAGCAACAAGCGAACCACCAAGAAACACACAGTAAGCAGAAAGTGAACGACGATCCGTAGGGTCACTCGCCCACGTAGCATCCGAGTAGCACTGGAGCTGAAGAGAGCTGGAACGGGGAAAGAAAAGGCGACGAGTGATCGTGCCACGAAGATAACGAAGAACACGGATGACATGACTGTAGTGAACAGTGGTAGGAGCTGAGACAAACTGTCTCAGAATATGAACATGATAAGAAATATCAGGACGAGTGACAACAAGATAAATAAGACTCCCAACAAGATGGCGATAACGGGTGGGATCAGGAAGAGGATCACCATCAGTAGGACGAAGCTTAACATTAAGCTCCATAGGAGTATCAACCGTGCGCTCATCCCCAAGAGCAGCACGAGCAAGAAGATCCTGAATATACTTTTCCGGTGAGAAGAAAAACCATCAGAAGTGGAGGAAACCTCAATGCCAAGAAAATAGCGAAGAGGACCAAGATCAGTCATAAGAAACTGATCTCGAAGACGAGCCTTGACAAAGGCAATATACTCAGGATCATCACCAGTAATGATCATATCATCAACATAAAGAAGAAGAAGAAGAGTGCGTCCACGAGGAGAAGTGTGAACGAAAAGTGCTGGATCATGAAGACTAGGAGAGAAACCAGCAACAGTCACCACATAGGCAAAGCGCTCAAACCAGGCACGAGGGGCCTGTTTGAGACCATAGAGAGAACGTCGAAGACGACAAACGATCCCATCGGGAACAGAATACCCAGGAGGAGGCTGCATGTAAACCTCCTCACTCAACTCGCCATTAAGAAAAGCGTTCTGAACATCAAGCTGGTACACAGACCAGCGTCGAACAGAAGCAACAGCAAGAAGGATACGCACAGTGGTCATATGAGCCAAAGGGGCAAAAGTATCATCATAGTCACGGCCGTGCTCCTGCTGAAAGCCACGAGCCACAAGACGCGCTTTATAGCGCTCAAGAGATCCATCAGGCGAGTCTTAATTTTATAGACGCACTTACACGTGATAGGACGAACACCAGAAGGGGGAGAAACAAGATCCCAAGTGCCAGTGCGCTCAAGCGCAGCGATCTCCTCAGCCATGGCAAGCTGCCATTCAGGATGACGCTCGGCATCCCGATAAGAAGTCGGCTCGGAAAAGACAGAGAGACCATACTAACTAGGAGAGTAACGGGCTGGAGCACGACGCTGACGAACAGGCCGTGAAGGGAGAAGCTCATCGGCGGAGGACAACTCATCAGAAGAAGAGGAAGAAGGGATAGCATCGGAAGGATCCGAAGCCGGAGAACGAGGAGTACTAGGTGGACTAGACAGACGAGAGGATGGCGCCGAAGGGGGCGCATCAGAACTTGGAGGGGGAGGAGAAGGGACATCAGGGGTGCATCCAGAAAAAGGAGAAAAGAGATATCATCCACCGGGTAAGTACCCGAGGTGGGGCGAGGATAGAAGGGATGCGTCTCATCAAACGTGACGTCACGAGAGATGCGCATCCGACGACCAACAGGGTCCCAACAGCGATAGCCCTTATGCTCATCACTGTATCCGAGAAAAACACACTCAACAGACTGAGCGGTCAGTTTGGTGCGTTCGCGAGGAGGGAGAAGAACATAGCAAACGCAACCAAATAAACGAAGAGTCGAGTAATCTGGAGAGCGACCAGAAAGATGCTCGAGAGGAATGCCACCTTGAAGGGCATCAGAAGGGTGAATGTTAATGAGGTAAGTCGACGTAGCGACAGCCTCAGCCCAGAAATGCGGCGGAAGAGAGGAAGCAATCATCATAGCACAGATAGTCTCAAGAATATGACGATGCTTACGCTCAGCGACACCATTTTGAGCATGGGCGCTAGGACACGAGAACTGGGCAAGGATGCCCTGCTCAGCAAGAACACCACGCAGATGCTGGGAGATATACTCTCCTGCAGAATCAGCACGAAACACACGAATATGCGTGGAATATTGAATACGAACCATGGCTTCAAAACGCTGATAAATAGAGAGCACCTCACTGCGAGAGTGCATAAGAAACCTCCAGGTGTACCGCAAAAAATCATCAATAAACAAAATATAGTATCGATGACCCCATTTCGAAGGAAAGGGAGCCGGACCCCAAACATCCGAATGAACTAAATCAAAAGGTCGCTGAGATACAGACGCACTAGTAGGATAGGGAAGCTGAATTTGTTTGCCTAACCTACAACCCTGACACAAATGCAAAGACACATCTCCTGAGACAGACCCCAGAAGACCACTATGAACTAATGACGATAAACAGGAGCCACAGATGTGACCCAGCCGATGATGCCACTGCTGAAAAGATCCAGTGACAGAAGCAGCAACCGCAGGAGAACTGGCAGATGAAGTGTCAGCAGAAGGAACGTGATACGTCCCAAACGTATCTATAATTTCTTATGTTCCATGCTACTTTTATGATGATACTCACATGTTTTATACACATTATATGTCGTTATTATGCATTTTCCGGCACTAACCTATTGACGAGATGCCGAAGAGCCAGTTGCTGTTTTTGGTTTCAGAAATCCTAGTAAGGAAATATTCTCGGAATTGGACGAAATCAACGCCCAGGGTCCTATTTTCACACGAAGCTTCCAGAAGACCGAAGAGGATAAGAAGTGGGGCCACGAGGTGGCGACACAACAGGGCGGCGCGGCCCAAGCCCTGGCCGCGCGGCCCTAGCGTGTGGACCCCTCGTGACGCCCCCTGACCTACCCTTCCGCCTACTTAAAGCCTCCGTCGCGAAACCCCCAGTACCGAGAGCCACGATACGGAAAACCTTCCAGAGACGCAACCGCCGCCAATCCCATCTCGGGGGATTCAGGAGATCGCCTCCGGCACCCTGCCGGAGAGGGGAATCATCTCCCGGAGGACTCTTCATCGCCATGATCGCCTCCGGATTGATGTGTGAGTAGTTCACCCCTGGACCATGGGTCCATAGCAGTAGCTAGATGGTCGTCTTCTCCTAATTGTGCTATCATGCTCGATCTTGTGAGCTGCCTATCATGATCAAGATCGTTTCTTTGTAATCCTACATGTTGTGTTTGTTGGGATCCGATGGATATTGAATACTATGTCAAGTTGATTATCAATCTATCATATATGTTGTTTATGTTCTTGCATGCTCTCCGTTGCTAGTAGAGGCTCGGCCAAGTTGATACTTGTGACTCCAAGAGGGAGTATTTATGCTCGATAGTGGGTTCATGCCTCCATTAAATGCGGGACGAGTGACAGAAAGTTCTAAGGTTGTGGATGTGCTTGTTGCCACTAGGGATAAAACATTGATGCTATGTCGGAGGATGTAGTTATTGATTACATTACACACCATACTTAATGCAATTGTCCGTTGCTTGCAACTTAATACCGGAAGGGGTTCGGATGATAACCCGAAAGTGGACTTTTTAGGCATAGATGCATGTCTGGATGGCGGTCTATGTACTTTGTCGTAATGCCCCGATTAAATCTCATAGTACTCATCATGATATTTGTATGTGCATTGTTATGCCTTCTTTATTTGTCAATTGCCCAACCGTAATTTGTTCACCCAACATGCTATTTATCTTATGGGAGAGACACCGCTAGTGAACTCGTGGACCCCGGTCTATTCTTTACATCCGAAATACAATCTATCGCAATACTTGTTCTTTACTTGTTCTTCGCAAACAATCATCTTCCACACAATACGGTTAATCCTTTGTTCACGAGCAAGCCGGTGATATTGACAACCTCACTGTTACGTTGGGGCAAAGTACTTTGGTTGTGTTGTGCAGGTTCCACGTTGGCGCCGGAATCCCTGGTGTTGCGCCGCACTATACTTCGCCGCCATCAACCTTCAACGTGCTTCTTGGCTCCTCCTGGTTCGATAAACCTTGGTTTCTTTCTGAGGGAAAACTTGCTACTGTCTGCATCACACCTTCCTCTTGGGGTTCCCAACGGACGTGTGTTAATTGCACGCATCAAGCTCTTTTTCTGGCGCCGTTGCCGGGGAGATCAAGACACGCCTGCAAGGGGAGTCTCCACTTCCAATCTCTTTACTTTGTTTTTGTCTTGCTTTATTTTATTTACTACTTTGTTTGCTGCACTTAAAACAAAACACAAAAAAATTAGTTGCTAGCTTTACTTTATTTACTGTCTTGTTCTCTATATCAAAAACACAAAAAAAATTAGTTACTTGCATTTACTTTATCTAGTTTGCTTTATTTACTACTGCTAAAATGAATACTCCTGAAAGTACTAAGTTGTGTGACTTCACAAACACAAATAATAATGATTTCCTATGCACACCTATTGCTCCACCTGCTACTACAGCAGAATTCTTTGAAATTAAACCTGCTTTACTGAATCTTGTCACTACAAGAAAAGTTCTGATAGACAACGTCTCAAAATCGTCCGCTAAGGGGTATTTTTCGTCGCCTATGGGCCTAACCCGACGATATGGGTTCTGTTGTGGAAACTGCGTCAGGCAAAGTCCAACGACGTTTTTTTCGGTCCGTCGCGCTTGGGCGCCCTTCCGCCACGGAAAATCGGACCGTTGCGCAAGTGTTTCCGGGAGCCCGTTAACTGCTGACGTCATGCAAACTGACACGTGGCGGACGCCGTTACCGGCGGTTAACGGCGTTAACCGGCTGAAACCCCGTGGTAGATGGTAGGCCCACACGAGGCCCGCCACGTCT
>NC_061510.1:184567729-184597427 GCF_022539505.1 Lolium rigidum | reverse complement strand
AACAACTTCCAAGACACAAAATAAAAACAAAGTACTGTAGGTAAAAACATGGGTTGTCTCCCATAAGCGCTTTTCTTAACGCCTTTCAGCTAGGCGCGTAAAGTGTGTATCAAGTAACATCGAGAGATGAAGCATCAACATCATAATTTGTTCTAATAATAGAATCATAAGGTACCTTCATTCTCTTTCTAGGGAAGTGTTCCATACCTTTCTTGAGAGGAAATTGATATTTTATATTACCTTCCCTCATATCAATAATAGCACCAACAAGTTCGAAGAAAAGGTCTTCCCAATATAATTGGACAAGATGCATTGCATTCAATATCCAAGACAACAAAATCAACGGGAACAAGATTATTGTTAACGGTAATGCGAACATTATCAACTTTACCCAAAGGTTTCTTTGTAGAATGATCAGCAAGATTAACATCCAAATAACAATTTTTCAGCAGTGGCAAGTCAAGCATATTATAAATTTTCTTCGGCATAACAGAAATACTTGCACCAAGATCACATAAAGCATTACAATCAAAATCTTTAACCTTCATCTTAATGATGGGCTCCCAACCATCTTCTAGCTTTTTAGGAATAGAGGCTTCGCGCTCTAGTTTCTCTTCTCTAGCTTTTATGAGAGCATTTGTAATATGATGCGTGAAAGCCAAATTTATAGCACTAGCATTAGGACTTTTAGCAAGTTTTTGCAAGAACTTTATAACTTCAGAGATGTGGCAATCATCAAAATTCAAACCATTATAATCTAAAGCAATGGGATCATCATCCCCAATGTTGGAAAAAATTTCAGCAGCTTTATCACGAGCAGTTTCAGCAGCTTTAGCAGTTTCGAGCAGCTTTTCGCGCTTTGCATTAGAAGTGGAAACATTGCTAACACCAATTCTTTTATTAGTATGAGTAGGAGGTGCAGCAACATGTGTAGCATTAGCACTACTAGTGGTGGTAATAGTCCAAACTTTAGCTATATTCTTCTCTTTAGCTAGTTTTTCATTTTCTTCTCTATCCCACCTAGCACGCAGTTCAGCCATTAATCTTATATTCTCATTAATTCTAACTTGGATGGCATTTGCTGTAGTAGTAATTTTATCATCTAAATCCTCAGGTTTAGCAGCCATTTTATTAATTAAAGAAGATTGTGATGCAGACATGTATGAGATTCGGGTTTCCAGCACTAGCAAGTTTAGTTTGTAACCCCGAGATTTCCCTATTCAGATTTTCAAGTTGATTTCCTATATTCTTCAACAAGGTAGATTGCTCATTCATAATTTTAGTAAACAATTTATTTTGTTCATATTGTGATTGCATAAAACTCTTGGTGGATCTTTCAATTTCTAACATCTTTTCTTCATTAGGTGAAGCATATCTACCATAAGAGTTACCATTAGCAGAGTATGGCCTAGAATCATTGTGATTGTTATTTTTAATGAAATTCACATCAACATATTCTTTTTGAGCAACTAATGACGCTAATGGAACATTATTAGAATTAACATTAGGCCTACCATTCACAAGCATAGACATAATAGCATCAATCTTATCACTCAGGGAAGAGGTTTCTTCGACAGAATTTACCTTCTTACCTTGTGGAGCTCTTTCCGTGTGCCATTCAGAGTAGTTGATCATCATATTATCAAGAAGCTTTGTTGCTTCACCAAGAGTGATGGACATAAAGGTACCTCCAGCAGCTGAATCCAATAAATTCCGCGAAGAAAAATTTAGTCCTGCATAGAAGGTTTGGATGATCATCCAAGTAGTCAGTCCATGGGTTGGGCAATTTTTAACCAGAGATTTCATTCTTTCCCAAGCTTGAGCAACATGTTCAGTATCTAATTGTTTAAAATTCATTATGCTACTCCTCAAAGATATAATTTTAGCAGGGGGATAATATCTACCAATAAAAGCATCCTTGCATTTAGTCCATGAATCAATACTATTCTTAGGCAGAGATAGCAACCAATCTTTAGCTCTTCCTCTTAATGAGAAAGGGAACAATTTTAGTTTAATAATATCACCATCTACATCTTTATATTTTTGCATTTCACATAGTTCAACAAAATTATTAAGATGGGCAGCAGCATCATCGAACTAATTCTAGAAAATTGATTGTTCATGACAAGATTCAAGAAAGGTGTTTAATTTCAAAGAATTCTGCTGTAGTAGCAGGTGGAGCAATAGGTGTGCATAAGAAATCATTATTATTTGTGGTTGTGAAGTCACACAACTTAGTATTTTCAGGGTTGGCCATTTTAGCAATAGTAAATAAAGCAAACTAGATAAAGTAAATGCAAGTAAACTAATTTTTTTGTGTTTTCGATATAGAGTGCAAGACAGTAAATAAAGTAAAGCTAGCAACTAATTTTTTTGTGTTTTGATTTAGTGCAGCAAACAAAGTAGTAAATAAAATAAAGCAAGACAAAAAACAAAGTAAAGAGATTGAGAAGTGGAGACTCCCCTTGCAGCGTGTCTTGATCTCCCGGCAACGGCGCCGTAAAAAGAGCTTGATGGCGTGTATTTCACACGTTCGTTGGGCAACCCCAAGAGGAAGGTATGATGCGCACAGCAGCAAGTTTTCCCTCGGAAAGAAACCAAGGTTTATCGAACCAGGAGGAGCCAAGAAGCACGTTGAAGGTTGATGGCGGCGGGATGTAGTGCGGCGCAACACCGGAGATTCCGGCGCCAACGTGGAACCCGCACAACACAACCAAAGTACTTTGCCCCAACGAAACAAGTGAGGTTGTCAATCTCACCGGCTTGCTGTAACAAAGGATTAACCGTATTGTGTGGAAGATGATTGTTTGCAGAGAAAACAGTAAAAACAAGTATTGCAGTAGATTGTATTTCAATAAAGAGAATTGGACCGGGGTCCACAGTTCACTAGAGGTGTCTCTCCCATAAGACGAACAAGCATGTTGGGTGAACAAATTACAGCTTGGGCAATTGACAAATAAAGAGAGCATGACAATGCACATACATATCATGATGAGTATAGTGAGATTTAATTGGGCATTACGACAAAGTACATAGACCGCCATCCAACCGCATCTATGCCTAAAAAGTCCACCTTCGAGTTATCATCCGAACCCCTCCAGCATTAAGTTGCAAAGCAACAGTACAATTGCATTAAGTATGGTGCGTAATGTAATCAACAACTACATCCTTAGACATAGCATCAATGTTTTATCCCTAGTGGCAACAAGCACAACACAACCTTAGAACTTTCTCGTCATCGTCCCGGTGTCAATGCGGCATGAACCCACTATCGAGCATAAGTACTCCCTCTTGGAGTTAAAAGTAAAAACTTGGCCGAGCCTCTACTAGAAACGGAGAGCATGCAAGATCATAAACAACACATAAGCATAACTTTGATAATCAACATAACAAGTATTCTCTATTCATCGGATCCCAACAAACGCAACATATAGAATTACATATAGATGATCTTGATCATGATAGGCAGCTCACAAGATCCGACAATGATAGCACAATGGGGAGAAGACAACCATCTAGCTACCGCTATGGACCCATAGTCCAGGGGTAGACTACTCACTCATCACTCCGGAGGCGACCATGGCGGTGTAGAGTCCTCCGGGAGATGATTCCCCTCTCCGGCAGGGTGCCGGAGGCGATCTCCGGGATCCCCCGAGATGGGATCGGCGGCGACGGCGTCTCGCAAGGTTTTCCGTATCGTGGCTCTCGGTATCGGGGGTTTCGTCACGGAGGCTTTAAGTAGGCGGAAGGGCAAGTCGAGAGGCGGCACGGGGGCCCACACCATAGGCCGGCGCGGCCGGGGGTGGGGCCGCGCCGCCCTAGGGTTTGGCCACCCCGTGGCCCCTCTTCGTCTCGTCTTCGGTCTTCCGGAAGCTTCGTGAGAAAATAGGCCTCCGGGCTTTTATTTCGTCCAATTCCGAGAATATTTCTTTACTAGGATTTCTGAAACCAAAAACAGCAGAAAACAAGAATCGGCACTTCGGCATCTTGTTAATAGGTTAGTTCCGTAAAATGCACGAATATGACATAAAGTGTGCATAAAACATGTAGATAACATCAATAATGTGGCATGGAACACAAGAAATTATCGATACGTTGGAGACGTATCAGGCGACAGCAAGCGCACCAACATGATAAAGTCAGAGATTGGGCTGGTTTTATCTACCGACCTGAACGAGTAGCAAGAGCACGTCAATGAGCAAACGCGGCGAGGCTGATCCTTGTGATCGGCCCCAAAATTTTTATGAAGGGACATTACAAAACCTTCACCGAGCAAGCAACGTGGAGGCCGATTCCAGCAATCGGCCAAAATTATCCTCACCATCCATTCTGCCTGGGTTCAACATGTTATCCAACAGAGCCGATACCATCAATTCTCTTGACAGAATCGGCTCCGGGGGCACCCAGGTGGATAAAACACGAGGATATGCAGTGAAGTGTCTCATTCTTTGGTAATGAGTATTAAAGTATGGGGGCCGATGCATAAATCGGCCGTAAAAATTCAAAAAAAATCAAAAATTCAAAAAAATTCAAAAAATTTTGAGCACAGCCGATGCAGCAGACATCGACTTAAGGATATGAAAGCCGATGCATGGTCATCGACTCAAGAGGAATAACTGGTACGTTCAGAGGGTCAATGGAGCACGAAGGGAGATTTTAATGGAAGAACTCCTCAATGGAGTAGTTTAAGGGCTCGGATCCTCTCTTCAAGAGCAATGCCAAGAGCAGCTCGGACGTGCGGATCAGGCCAAGGGTGGGTTGCCTCAGATCCACCGAAGGAAAGGAGCCGATCTAGTCAACAAGGCGCAAGGAGTAGACTAAAAAGGCTCGGGGGGCAGCTCACCCTGAAGGTTCTCTGCTTTGGGGAGCCGATTTTGTTGGAATCGGCTGGCTCTGCATGATGGCGTGAGGTCAATGGCGACACGATTGGCTATTTCGCTACCTTTCTCGCCTTGACTAAGGCTCGGAGGGCCACTAACTTGGGAGGTGCTCTATTTTTGAGAGCCGATTGGAGTTACCTCGGCTGTCACTGCATCATGATCTTCTCAGGGAGGAACTGGGAAGGAAAAGCCGTCGTCTTGTACGAGGTTTGGACCGTGCTGGTGCTGCAAGAAAAGGAAGGAGACTGGTTTCTCAAATTAGCCGATGAACAGTCATCGGCTGTGGTACTGCGAAATACCACGGTCAAGAAAAACACAATAATCCGATTCGTTGCTATCGGTCTTGGTGTGACAAGCGGAAGGAGGGAAATTGGATTAATGGAAGGAGAAATTGAGAGAACAATTCTCATTAATTCAAAGGAGCGGCTTTACAAGAAGAGCCGATGGCTCTCAAAAGAGAGATCTGGTGCCTAGTACACTGCTACTGCTGGTCCTACTCTACTAGTCGTCGCTATCCTCATCATCGCCGTCGTCGAGGTCGTCGGCGCTGCTCCCAAGAAGCTCCTCGCCGCTGCTGCCCCAGCCGTCGGCTGGAGCTTCCTCCTCCTCGTCATCATCATCATCCTCGCTATCCGCCCAGCTGCGGAAGCGCTTCGTTGGAGGATATCCAGCGGAGGAGGAGGAATCCTCTTCCTCCTCCTCATCTTCTTCTTCCTCGTCGTCATCGTCGTCCTCGCTGTCCGCCCACATGCGGGAGCGCTTCCTCGGCGGAAGCCTGGCGGAGGAGGAGGCCTTGGTCCTCTCCGCTTCTCCTTCTTTCTTCTCCTTGTCAGAGGAGATGGGGTTCGCCCCGGAGCGGGGATCGTCCTCTTCCTTGTTCTTCGGCGACGAGTGGAGAGAGAGGCTTGAAGCGGAGGAGGAAGAGGAAGACATGGCTGCAGGGGGAGAGAGTTTTTTGGTTTGGTGAACAGAGCAGAGTAAGGGGATGGAGCGGTGAACCGTTTGGCAAAGATAAATAAAGAGAGTGAAATGGAGATTTAATGCCATGACGGTTCTCGAGGGTGTGATGCTGAAATTGTCAATTCATACAGAGAAGCCCAGGAGGCGAGGCGTAATGATGGAAGATTCTGCGGCAGTTCTGCTCTGCCACGACATGACCCGACGAAAGAAGAGCATAATGATTTTGGAAATGTCATTTCCAAAACCAGGGGGGCATGTGTTATCACCAGAATTTGACCGAGTCAGAGGTGGGCCGCGATCGAGAAGGAGTTAAAGATTATATATGGAAGAAATACATGAATCGGCCTGTTATACCAAGTTGGGCTAAATTGCCCGTGTATCTGTAACATATTAGATCGCATCTTAGTTTTAGAAGTTAGAGTTTTACCCGTGCACGGTTTAGTGCACGCCCACATTAGAAAGTCCCCTGGACTATAAATATGTATCTAGGGTTTATGGAATAAACAACAACCAACGTTCAACCACAAACAAATCTCGGCGCATCGCCAACTCCTTCGTCTCGAGGGTTTCTCCGGTAAGCACCATGCTGCCTAGATCGCATCTTGCGATCTAGGCAGCACAAGCCTGCCCACGTTGTTCATGCGTTGCTCGTACTGAAGCCTTTTTGATGGCGTAGTTATCTTAGATGTGTTAGGGTTAGCATTGTTCTTCGAATTACATGCTTTCGTTATGCGACCCTTGCACATCTAGCCGCCCTTACACCCATCTTAGGTGTAGGGGCGGCACCCCGCTTGATCATAGTTTAGTAGATCTGATCCGTTACGGTTGCTCCTTGTTCATCAAGGATTAGTTTAACATCCGCAATAGTTGGCCTTACAAAGGGTTGGAGGATCCAGCGGCGTGTAGGGTGGCGTTTGCTAGCCCTAGAAAGGATGTTCCGGGGATCAACCTCGTGTTGGTTTTTAGGCCCTGTCTAGGATCGGCTTACGGTCACCGTGCGCGAGCGCGAGGCCCAATCGTGAGTAGGATGATCCGATTATGCGGTGAAAACCCTAAATCGTCGTAGATCTCATTAGCTTCATCTTGATCAAGCAGGACCACCATATATTCGGACACCTTGTCCGGATCATGGGTGGACCGGCTCTTTGAGCCGATTCACGGGATAACCTGAGAGCCGATCGTGGCTCGTATTTAATGTTTACGTGTATGCCATGCAGGAAACTAAGCGAGGCATCATCCACACCTTCCTGACTAGGTATAGGTCAGGTGGCACGCCCTTGTGATAAGCATCGGATGTGCGACCAGGAGGCTTTGCGGGCCGTCGCTCTGAGGGACTGGGGCCAGCCGCAGCCCTAGTTGTTCCCGGCTCTACCGTGTTGACCGTCTCTGCCCGCCAGGGGGTTTCTGACGTCAACAGATAGCATGTCACTTAAGAAATTATCTTTGTTATCGTTTACCTACTCGAGGGCGAGTAGGAACTAAGCTTGGGGATGCTTGATACGTCCCAAACGTATCTATAATTTCTTATGTTCCATGCTACTTTTATGATGATACTCACATGTTTTATACACATTATATGTCGTTATTATGCATTTTCCGGCACTAACCTATTGACGAGATGCCGAAGGGCCGATTCTTTGTTTTCGCTATTTTTGGTTTCAGAAATCCTAGTAAGGAAATATTCTCGGAATTGGACGAAATCAACGCCCAGGGTCCTATTTTTCACACGAAGCTTCCAGAAGACCGAAGAGGATAAGAAGTGGGGCCACGAGGTGGCGACACAACAGGGCGGCGCGGCCCAAGCCCTGGCCGCGCGGCCCTAGCGTGTGGACCCCTCGTGACGCCCCCTGACCTACCCTTCCGCCTACTTAAAGCCTCCGTCACGAAACCCCCAGTACCGAGAGCCACGATACGGAAAACCTTCCAGAGACGCAGCCGCCGCCAATCCCATCTCGGGGGATTCAGGAGATCGCCTCCCGCACCCTGCCGGAGAGGGGAATCATCTCCCGGAGGACTCTTCATCGCCATGATCGCCTCCGGATTGATGTGTGAGTAGTTCACCCCTGGACCATGGGTCCATAGCAGTAGCTAGATGGTCGTCTTCTCCTAATTGTGCTATCATGCTCGATCTTGTGAGCTGCCTATCATGATCAAGATCGTTTCTTTGTAATCCTACATGTTGTGTTTGTTGGGATTCGATGGATATTGAATACTATGTCAAGTTGATTATCAATCTATCATATATGTTGTTTATGTTCTTGCATGCTCTCCGTTGCTAGTAGAGGCTCTGGCCAAGTTGATACTTGTGAGTCCAAGAGGGAGTATTTATGCTCGATAGTGGGTTCATGCCTCCATTAAATCTGGGACAGTGACGGAAAGTTCTAAGGTTGTGGATGTGCTTGTTGCCACTAGGGATAAAACATTGATGCTATGTCCGAGGATGTAGTTATTGATTACATTACGCACCATACTTAATGCAATTGTCTCGTTGCTTGCAACTTAATACCGGAAGGGGTTCGGATGATAACCCGAAAGTGGACTTTTTAGGCATAGATGCATGCTTGGATGGCGGTCTATGTACTTTGTCGTAATGCCCCGATTAAATCTCATAGTACTCATCATGATATTTGTATGTGCATTGTTATGCCTTCTTTATTTGTCAATGGCCCAACCGTAATTTGTTCACCCAACATGCTATTTATCTTATGGGAGAGACACCGCTAGTGAACTGTGGACCCCGGTCTATTCTTTACATCCGAAATACAATCTATCGCAATACTTGTTCTTTACTCGTTCTTCGCAAACAATCATCTTCCACACAATACGGTTAATCCTTTGTTCACGGCAAGCCGATGAGATTGACAACCTCACCGTTACGTTGGGGCAAAGTACTTTGGTTGTGTTGTGCAGGTTCCACGTTGGCACCGGAATCCTCGGTGTTGCGCCGCACTATACTTCGCCGCCATCAACCTTCAACGTGCTTCTTGGCTCCTCCTGGTTCGATAAACCTTGGTTTCTTTCTGAGGGAAAACTTGCTACTGTCTGCATCACACCTTCCTCTTGGGGTTCCCAACGGACGTGTGTTAATTGCACGCATCAGAACGCGAAGCCAGTCTAACTGCCAGAGCCCCGGGGACTCAAGGCTGCGAGGGCCAGCTCCAACCAGGGCCTGTGTATGGCGGTCCTAAACAGCACAAGAATCAGCATCAAGAATGACGCGACAACTAGAATCAGTAAGCTGACTAGCAGAAAACAAGTTCATCTTAAGACTAGGAACATGAGAAACATCAGGAACAGAGAAAGAGGAAGTAGAAAGGGTGCCTCGACTGGAAACAGGAAGAGAGGTAACATCAGCCGTGATAACACGGACATGAGAAACAAGAGAGCGAACAACAGAAAGAATAGAAGACGCAGAGGTCAAATGGAAAGAAGCTCCAGAATCCAGATACCACGGGGATGACGTACCTGACTGTGTAGAAGGTGGTGGTCGCGCGGTGCCAGAAGAGCCAGACACAGAACCAGTAGTACCCGTCGAGGAAGAGCCTGTAGCAGCGAGCAGACCGCGAAGACCACGGATAATGTCCTGATCAGATAGCGCAACGACGAGAAGATCCTGAAGAACCAGCCTGCCGACGAGTATAGTGCCGCAGACGTAAACTGGGATCCCACTGCCAGCAGCTAGAGACAGTGTGGCCAGACCTGCCACAGTAGGTGCAGGGAGGTGCCGTCATACCACGAGGCTGCTGAGGCTGACTCTGGCCCTGGAATGGAGGAGTAGAAAGTATCGGTGGTGCTGGAGACCGCAACGAAGCCGACGGCGTAGGAGGTCCACGAGCAGACGGCACAGGAGGGCAACGAGAAGCAAGTACAGATGGAACCTCAAGAAGACCAGCACCACGAAGACGAGTCTCCTCAGCACAAAGCTCAGCCAGTACCTCAGAGAGCGGAACATGACCACGGGCAAGCAGCTGTGCACAGCGCGGCTCAAACTCCTTACGGAGCCGCGACAAGAACTCAAAAACGCGCTGAAACTCCAGATCCGCGCGCACAGTCGAACAACGAGGACAGGTGGCACACACAGTCGTACGAAGAGAATCAAGCCGACGCCAAATAGCAGCACTCCGAGTGTAGAACTCATCAATAGTAGAATCACCCTGTCTGAAGGGCATGCTCTGGCGGACCACGAGACAGGTAAAGAGCATCCCGGACGGCTGATAGCGCCGACGAAGAAAAGCCCACTGAGCAGCAGCAGTGGGAAGACCCATGAACTCAGCAGCATACTGAGGCAGAACACTGGAGGTGAGAACAACAGCAGCACGAGCATCCTCATCGATCCACTGAGCGTAGTCAGTCAGATCCAGCCGGTAAGTCGCAATGGCAGTAGAGTGGTCCTGTACCTTCTGGTCATAATCAGCCAGAGCAGTATCATCAGCACTCTTGGCTGCATCCTTATCTACGTGAGTAGCATCAGGGGCAAGGGCAACGGGCGACAGTGCAACAGGCACCGTAGGAGCAACGGGGCGCGGCGGACAGGAGACCTCGTCAGAAAGCACACCCCAAAGATGAAGACCGCGCATGTGGACGCGCATGAAGCCAGCGAAATCAGGGTAATTCGCGCCATCAAAGATCACCGTGCAGGGAGGAATCGCAATATAGCCCGAGGAGGAAGACATAATTCTCTTTTTTTTTCAGATCAGATCGAACGAAAACGGATCGAAGTCAAACCCGAGCGAGGTTGCTGCGGGACTCGACCCGACGGAAAAACGGAGGCGGGGCAGCAGCCGGCAGCGGGCCGGACGGGCGGCCGGCGGCGGGCGGGCCGGCGGCGGACGGCGGTGCGGCGGAGGGCGGTGGCCGGCGGGTGGGCCGGCGGCAGATGGAGGTGCGGCGGCCGGCAGCACAGACGGGGGTGGAGAAGGCCGGTGGGGAAGAGGGCCGGGGCGGAGGAAGGCCGGCGACGGCCGGAGGAGGAAGACCGGCGGCGGCCGGAAGAGGAGGAAGGCCCGCGGCGGCGACGGACGACGGCCGGAAGTCGGCGGCCGGAACAAGCGGCAACGGCGGCCGTACAGACTAGAGGACCAAATTTTGCTCTGATACCATGTTAGAGCAATATGCTTGTTGTATTACCAGGGGGCCAAAGGCCACAATATATAGTACATGTACAGGTGCAAATATGCAGGAATCCCCTAACATATGGGGAAACTACAATATACATATATATACATCTAACAAATGCAACGCGGTGCCTTGTAATCTAGATGCCGCGGCACGCTTTTTTTATTTATCAATTAGGTGATCTACAAGAATAATTTCAACCAAGTAAATAAAAATGGGTTTTGTGCATCAATCACCATAGAGTGAACAAATGGGTAGTCACCTAGTTTCCCTGTTCATTCAGGCCAATCCACATGAGGTGTTTGCTACCGATTTTCTCTTTTATAATCTTCTGCAAAAATCTAATCTGCCCATTTTCTTTTCTACTCAATCAGTCAAATGGCCACAGCAGTAAGAAGTAACATGAAGTACAATATCTAAACAAAATAGAGGTGAACTGACCACGTCATAAATTAACTCAACATTGATAGTACAATTCCGTACCAAATAGCAAAGGAACTATATTATACCAAAATTATCCAGTGCAGCTTAAGAAATTAACTCAACACACATAAATAAACAGACCAATCTCTTGAGCAAATATGAGTGCAATTGATCCACATTACCTCCTCGGGCCACGATAAGTAAATCAGTTAGTAAATTGCTTGCATCTTTAGCCATTCCTGGAGCACACAAATCAATAAGTAAATCAGTGTGCTTCTGATCAATTCATCACTAAGAAAAATATATTACATAAAAGATCATGATATATAAGCGGTCATGATATATAAACATGGTTTTCCCTTCCAAATTTATATAAAATATAATGATTCGAGCATCATTTTTGCATCGAAAAACCGAAAAGTAGCTAGAAAATATGTGTATTGGAGATCATTCTTACCCCAAGAATAATCAAACCAAAATTATTGGTGTCAAATTCGACCCAGCTAGCTAGCCCAATTAATTTCCGTTTTTTCTCCAATCACTTCCCTTGTCTTACCTCATCTGGTCTAGATCGTCGGTCGGCTCGGTGTGAATTATAATGTCTTTGTTCTGCTCAATACAATGTCTTTGCCCGACATCAAAAGCTCATCTTAGGGAGAAGACCTCGCCATGCTGATTTATTTAGTACAATGAAACACCAAGAAAATGTATGAAACAAAATTAGTACATTCGTTTGATTGGAAATACAAAATATATCTTTCGGTTAGACCAAATGTCCTTTGGAGAATGAAAACCAGTACGTGCAAAGCACATTATCGACTGAATACCAGAAACTTCAGGGCGGACATCTAGCATTCTAAATGTCAGCATGTCATGCTAAAACTGTGTTAATCATAATTCATAAACAACTGATATCCATTCTCATTACATTCATGTGAGATAGGTATTTGAGTGTGGAACATATGCAGCAATTACTTAAGATAGGTATTTGAGATACGCATTCTGATTACATTCAACTGATATGCATCAATTACTTAAGAAATCAATATATCAATGGATCAGTGCAGAAGATAATGCAATAGTATATGCGTGTGGAAAAGGGTAATTTGAACTTCAACTATTGGGTGCTATAAAAGAATGCAATATATGTTTTTCTAGGATTTGTTTACAGAAATGTAGACTTCTATGCCCAGTATAGCACACACCCGAGCACAATAGCAGGACACACAAGTAGCAGTAGAATTTCTCCGATGCATCCACTCAAATGAAGTAGTAGTAGCGGATCAATGCTCATCTCCAATTCCTTTCTGCCAAACAACAAGCAGTTGTAGCAGAGCTCTCCCAGATCTCTCTCAAATAACAACCCCTCTCCTTTGCTTTCTCTATCCCTCTTTCTCCCAAACAATAACAATCAGCAGTAACTCTCCCGATTCACTCTCCCTCAACCTCGTCTATATCAAACCTGCCGCCCTTCTCCAGTTCAGCAGCCGGCCCTATCCCATGCCCTGCAAGACAACACAGCCGCATGGAGCCAACGGGTCCGGCCATTCCCGTCCTACAACGCGTTGATCCGGTCGTGATTGGCTGGAACGGAGACGATATACCTCAACATCGATACCTACAGTGGGAGCATGCTGTTCCTTGTCCTCCACCCCTACCACAAGAAGGGAGGCGCCACTCCTCGTCCTCGACGCGGTGGCCTTGCCCCAGATAGGGTCTTTGTTCGGTGCGTGTCGGGCAGGGTGATGGCGATGGTGTTGGGGATAAAGGGGCGACGATGGAGACGGATATCAAAGGGGAGGCAGTGATGTTGGGGATGAAGAGGGCGCGGGTGGAGACAGGGATCCAGACAGGGCGGCAGTGGTGTCGAGGATCAAGGGTGCGGGGTGGAGACGGGGATTGAGATAGGGCGACGACACCCTCTGCCGCCACGGTTTGTGAGAGAGAGAAAAGCGAGAGGGGAGCAAGATAGGGTTCTCGGCGCTGATAGTTAGTTGGGCTTTTGGCCCTGTTATGTGCGCGTGCGGAACGAGTAACGAAGGACGACAAACCTTCTTTTTAAGTAGTAGAGATAGAGATAAAAAGAATTTTTTTTAGGTAAAACTATTTATGTACCGGCCCGCTGGAGGCATTCTTGGTACAAATAGACGCGCAGTTAAAAACTACAGTACCATTTTGGCATTCGTGACTCGTGACTCGTGAGCCCAGATACGCCCCGTTGCCATAATACTAGACGTCGGCGTGCGGTGGTGGTGCAAGTTGGTGGTGGAAGTGGAACAAAACAAAAGAAGAAGAAATCCAATCGTCCAGAAAAAAATACACCAACAAAAAAAGGCAGACTACGATAGCCGGCATTGAGCCCGACGGCGCGTCGGAGGAAGGGAGGCGAAGATGAGGAAGAAGCTGGGCACGCGTTTCCCCGCGGTTCGTGTTCTCCATCTTCCACTACGCCCAATCCCTGATCTGCTGCGCCCGTGATCCGATCTGGTTGTGCTCTCGGCGGATCTCGGCTCTCGCCCCGTGGATCTCGCCGTTGACTCGCGCTCTGTTTTTCTTCTTCCTGGATCCTGGGGTGTGTTTCATCGCCGAGGCGCCGAGCGGGCGGAGGCACGCACGGACCGGCTGGTGTTCTTCGCGAGCGTGCGTGCGCGCGCGTTTAATCGATTTTTCCCCTGTTGCGGTGAGTTTGTTTGTCATGGTGGATGGGAGACCCTGGTGAGAGGCGTAGTCTACTTGTTTTAGTTTGGTTTGGTGGAGGGGAGAGACACTTCACCACTAGCTCGTAGCTTACGCTAACTTGTGCAAGCCCAAGTTGGCGTCGAAGAAGCAGCCTACTATGATTGATGTTCCTACACTCTAGGTTGCACTGTTGCGCCCTGTGCTAAGCCATCTAGATTTGTGACATAATGCTGCACCGCTGCTGCCCAAGCTGCCGGTAGCATGTGCATTTCCAGGACATACATGCGCATGTTTGTAAGTGATTGAAAAAAAAGGTTGACACATGCTAGGCAGTGTCGGGGTACTTAAGCTGTATAACACGTGCAACCTATAAATCACGAGCTTCAACGTTTTCAGGACGTTGAAAACCTTCCACTGTTTTATTGCCACCAGCTGCTCGACATCATTCAAGGTTTGAAGTTACACCATACAAGGAATGGTCATTTCAATAATACCTTCTGTAACATGATTTGTGTTCAATTCTTAGACGAAACTAGTACGTTAACTGCTTTAGTATGACATTGTGGTAACTACTTTTTGGGTGTGTAGCGATGACTGGAAGTTCTTTTTTTGTTTATATTTATTGCTGGAACCTGGGTTTCCTTTGTGAGTTTTGGTTAGCCTTATCTTGCGTTGGATAGTGTAGCTCTTTCACTTTGTGTTATGTTGTAAGCTGCTGGACTATATATTTCAGCTGTTGCCCAGGCTTGACATATGTGCGCTCACTAATATTATTTTATGTTTGTTATGACAGGCACGGATCAAAAAGATAATGCAGGCAGATGAGGACGTTGGCAAGATTGCGCTGGCTGTGCCTGTTTTGGTTTGTAAGTTCTGCAAGAATGTTTGTGCATATTGTATTGATGTTAGGATGCTGATACTTGGATTGTTGTTCTGCGCTCTCCATAAGTTCTATTTATAGTAAACAGGCAGTAATGGATACTCATTAATCAGAAAGTATTAGGCTACATTTACTTCAACAATTGAAGTAACAATTGTCGTTTCACAAATTCATTTCCGCCATGCCAGTGATACAAACAAATTAAAATCTGTTGCTTTTCAACGATATTTTGGCATCATTGTTTTCACCGTGTGCATTATAACGCTTGTTAAATACCACGATGAAGCATAGAATCTGAGTATCTAACATCCGGAGTCTATTACTTACGTGCAGCGAGAGCCCTTGAATTGTTTCTGCAAGATTTGATTGACCGCTCATACCAAATTACTCTTCAAAGTGGTGCAAAAACATTGAATTCATTCCACCTGTGAGTTCTATACCGCCTCGATCTTTAATATCGTTATTACCCTTTGCTGTGATGTATTATATATCCCTCCATGTTTTTCCAGACATATGGAAAGCTTGGAGAGTCGTCATTTAGAGGTTTTGTTGTACTTTGATGAATGTTCTGTAGCTATATGCTGGCTTTCTCCGTTGTATTTTCATTTATCGAGTCCACTGTGGTTTGATGTGGATTCCATTCACTGTTCAGTTGCTGTTTTAAAGTTTTTCTGGCTTCTTGCATATTTTTACGTAACTATATACCATTAAAATTAGAGAATCTCATAAGCCTAAAATGGTAGGCCTAACCTTGCTTGGACCTTTGTAGCTTAAGTGGTTAAACCTCTTGCCAAGTTGCCATCCCTCTATTTTTCTTGGAAAGGTCTCTATTATATTATGCTTGAAACGACTTATGCTTGAAACGATAGTGGGATCAGCTGGTCCCACAGATTACAGATGCATCACCAACTAAAAACAAAATTACATCAAGGCCCTAGAAGATCACCTGTGAACACATGGAGAACTGCTCGGTCGATGCACCCAGAGAGCGCCAAGTAGCGGTCGAGAAGCTTCAAAGCCTAACTAGAGGAAAGAAGAACAAAAGGCAGGGGATGAACAAGGTGGTCTCTGGTGTTGACTGAAGCAAAAGACAGGGATTTATTGGAATATGGAAAAGGGATCTCACCGGCAACCCAGCGAGGATAGGGAGGTTATTGAGGGGAAATATCTCAGTGCCTGATTCACCATAGCCGGCGACGTGAACAACAACAGACAAGAGCAGAACCAGGACACCAAAACCAGCCTGACAGACCCTCCATATCGACAAGAAACTCCAAGGCATAGAGCCAACAGGCTGGGACACAGCCACGAGATGAGTTTCTGCAAGCATGGTTTTT
Source organism: Lolium rigidum (assembly GCF_022539505.1). NCBI lineage: Eukaryota > Viridiplantae > Streptophyta > Magnoliopsida > Poales > Poaceae > Lolium > Lolium rigidum. The sequence continues at coordinate 184,581,153 of NC_061510.1, read as the reverse complement.
GAGTCGCGACTCAAGAGTGAGTCGCCTGAGGCTGCGACTCATGTATAGTCGACCAAAAACGCTGTATAGTCGCCATAATTCGCTGTATAGTCGGCTAGTCGCGAGTCGCCGTGGTTTTTGGAAAACGACCCGGTGACTATACAGTGACTATTCAGCGACTATACAGCAGCGACTCAAAAACCATGTCTACAAGGCGGAGGGCAGCGCCTAGTCCCTCTCCCCCTCCGCTCTGGCCTGCAGCTCCAGTGGAGGAGAGGAGAGGGAGCGTCGGGGAGTCAGGGGCAAGTTGAACGCTCAAGGAAGGCAGAGAAAGGGGAACACGCTCAAGGAAGGCAGAGAAAGGGGAACACGCCATCCCTCTATATTGATGACCATTAACATCTGCAGTTGTGTTCTTGCCAAAAAAAAAAACCCTTTTTACATCTGTTGCCCATTTCTTGTTAGGTCCCGTGCTATGCAATATTTGCTCACTGATTTACCTTCTAAATTTCTAGTTCTATATCTAGGTTGACAGATATTAGTTTCCAAGTTCTTTTGGGGGAAATTTACCCAAAAAAAGGAGAGCATTTATTTTTCTTGTGCTGAAAACAGATATAGTTGAAGGCATTTGTTCTAATAAGAAGTATCTAATGGTACTGGATCTATCTGCTGCCTGTTGGTTGGTCTATAATTCCTCCAAAATATAATTCTACCTTCGCAATATAGCATATTTTACTGGTCGAAGACTTCCCAATCATATTGGCAGTGTTTGAACTGTATTACTTTTGTTTACTCCCTTGGGCTTTTGAAAGATTGCTTGTTTATGAGTACGTGAATATATTGTCTGTGATCTTAAATATAATTATGTCTTTGCAGTATATCATATTTTACTGGTCAAAGACTTCCTAATCATATTGACAGTGTTTATACTGCATTACTTTTGTTCACACCCTTGAGATTTTGAAAGGTAGCCTGTTTGTGAGTACCGTAAATGTATTGTCTGTGATTTAGTGGACTACAATTATTTTGCTGGAGATTTTTTCCAAGTATCTTGCCATTTTATTATGGTTTATCCTTGTTCTCTGTAACAAAAGATATTTGACAAAACCCAAAAGTTGTGGAGAGTATTGGTTCATTTTGTAAATTCCTAAATATTAAAGGGCATGCTATTAATATAACAGCTGGGTTTTTTGCAGCAACCATATTTTACATAAACTGTGGTGGAGGCCCAGGCAGTATGATTTTGTTAATTAACATATAAAGGTTATATCACAAGCTAGTTACATGCCTCTGTACAAGTATGTAGCTAAGAAGCCAAGATTGGCATCTAGGGGCATAATAGGAAAAAGACTACAACCAATTAATTATGTCTACCAATCTTCTGTTTTTGTCCGACTTCTGGATGGCACTTGTTTTCTCCCTGTCTTATAATTGACTTCAATATGATGTATCTAGAACTAAATGTGTCTAGATAATCAATAATATGAACGGGGAGTAATATATATTTGAAACCTGAATGTCAAAATTTAAAGCAGGGACTTTTATTTTTTTATTTTTTAGATGGTTCTGTTACTCAACACAGGGCAGGAAATCAACAAAACGTACTTTGCATGAACTAAAACAAGTAACTAACAGAAAATTCGCCTCCTTGGTCAGATAGCAAACCAGCCTCTTCATTCCCCTTAAGACAACTTTGGCCAGGCGGCTTTCATGACTGCTGCAGTCACGCTCTGCACTTGTTCAGTTGCTATAGCTCTCTGGACACGGCAACATGACAGCGAGTCTGGTAACAAATGAATGAGTCTAGTTCTGCTTGCTATCCTCGTACCCAGCTTCTGTTCTCCCACTATAGCCACCAAAAAACAAATATTAGCAATTGTTGCTCCTCTGGAAGGCTCCAAAGAGAAACCAGAATATCGAAAGCCAAAGAGCACAAGAGAAACATTGAAAAACCATCGAGGCTCATGATGTGTCAGCAGGTCAGTTTCAGACTGGTTCATTTCGGTAACCAATTGGAAGCTCTTATGCTTGACATGAGATACCCAGATTGGTTCATTTTGGTAACCAAGTGAGAACTGACATGGACATGCACACCATGTGTTTGACCAACATCATAATTTACAATATTCATCTGTAATTTAGTAATTGAACTAATGTTAATTGAGATGAATGCTTAAGTTTTTTCTTCTTTTGGTACTTTTCTAATTGTTATTATAAATTGTGTCTCTTTTGTCAGGAATTTAGTTATACAAGTTAAACACAGCCTGATATCATTTTTCTTGCCTGGGCAATTAGTTTATGCTGGGTGTTTCAACTTCGTGCCTTCAGTGACTAATGGTTCATATATTTCTTATGAGATACTCAGAAAGCAATGTGTGAAGAGGTACAGCTCTTTTGACTTCCTAAAAGAGATTGCGAACAAGGTGCCAGACTTGGGTGGGGCTGACTCTTGTGGAGATGATAGAGGATTACCCAGAAGAAGGTAAATTTCACTTGGCATAGTTAACTTATCACGAGTCATTAACAAGCACCTGATTACTGTTTGAAATTTCCGTTCTCTAGAAAATTGTCAAATGGAAGCGATCCAGAGAACGAGGAACCCCGATCCAGCAAAATGGTACACTTCCCTCAGATATTACCGAAGTTAAATTTTCTTAGCAGATTATTTGATAACATGAATGCTGCCTTTGCAGCCAATAAGAAGCTTGAACACTAGTCCTAGAGGACGTGGCAGAGGCCGAGGAAGAGGGCGAGGGCGACCTCCAACCAAGAGAAAGGAGATTGGTTATGTACAATTCGAGGATGAGAGCAACATGTTTGCTGAACAAAGTGAACCCTTACCAGGAGATGAGATAGTTCAAGAGACCAACCATGGTAATGAGAGTATTCCCCAAAGTGCACAACCAGTAGAGGCTCCATCAGGCGAGACACCAGCTGTGATTTCAAAGGTGGAAGAAGCCAGCGCCGACCATCAGCCAGATTGGCCTATGCCAGATGCAATTGGAGGCATTGGTGTTGGACCATCCAGTTTTGGACATCTAACGGTGCAGGTTGATGAGGACGAGGACTACGATAATGAGGATTAGGCATGGTCATCCTCTCATCATATCAGATGCACTAACAGGATAGTTCTCCTGGTTGTTGTACAATGTAGATATAGTTTCAAGTAGTGACCGCAGCTATGGTGCGCTGCTGATGTTATGTACCTGCCCCTTGTAACTTATCTATTTTTCCAATAATTGTTTGTTAGTTGCCTCACATTGACTAGGATGTGCTCTGTCAGCTTAATTTAACCCTGTATTTCATGTTTCAAGCAGTAATATTCTGCCTGTCTTGTTACATTGTATATTTTATGTTACTATATCATGTTGTGACCTTCAGCTGGAGTATATTGTTGTTGCATTTTTCCTACCATTAATTTGCCTCCTTAAGATGTTGTTAAGCAAAAATAACATTTTTCACGGATAGCTTAAGAGTATACCAAGCATGCATGCATTTGCAACTTTTGGAAGGCTCTGGCCAGAAAGGATCAGACAATCACAGAAATATTTGTGATGCAGTGGCACATCATCAAGATATGAAGCACGATGTCATGGATGCGTTTCGTACACTGGAGTGGGGACGGCAGGGGCTACATGCGGTCTGGTTTCCCTCCTACCCAAACATGCTGATGCGGTGGTGATGTAGCCCCACCCAAGGACGACACTACACCAAGACCAACTAGTCCCTCAAGTGGACCGACGTCATGAGCTCGAGTGAAAGCTATACATAACAAGGTGAACTCAATCCTCTCTACACTTGACCTCGACACTACTTTGGATGGAATGTTACCTCATGCCAATGTTCCATGTGTCATCAGGTACGAGCCTTGATGATGAGATGCCAATGTTCCATGTGTCATCAGGTACGAGCCTTGATGATGAGGGCTGAGCCCTAGGGGAGGCCCGATCTTCACGGGTTTTAGGGCGGTGGTGATGAACACGAAGAACACGGGTGAAAAGCGGAGGGGATCGGAGATACAAACGGAACACACACACACAACATGTTGTTCTTCGTTGGCCCGATACATCAACCCAATAGAATTGCAAGGCAAAGACCCACAAGGAACCACAAAAAACGCAACAAATCCGAAGTTCAAATTTCGAGCTATTTTTCGGTATTTTTTCAGAAAAGTTTTTGTGGCAAAATTGGAGAGATTGGGGGGTCAAATTCGTGGCAACCTTTGCTCTGATACCATATGATGGGGCCTAAGGCCACGTGGGTTGCCCGATTTCATGAATTGACCAAGAACAAGAGGGGGTGAAGGATGAACACGAAGAACACGACGAACACACGCAACACAACCCGATACAAACCGGTTTGGTCTGAGCGGCCCGAACCACCGTCCCGATAGAATCACTCAAGGGAAAGACACGAGGTAGAATCCCCGAGCAAGAGATCGGTATGCAATCGATATAATCACTAATGCGAGAGGCCGAAGTAGAATCACATAAGCGAGAGATCGATCGCATAAAGAGGGCCTTGATACAACTCTAAGATTGATGTCTAAGAGAGGAGGGGCTTTCCGTAATCCACTAGGGATGGTGGAGGCATAAGCCTAATTTGGTTCATCCTAGTCTAACCTAATGAAGGGGGAGGTGGGAGCCTATATACAGGGAGCCACTAAAGGAGGGGTAGTTTAGGCATACAAAGGGATAAAGGTACATAGCATCCACGAATATAGTTGTGGGTGACGTGGACCATCCATCTGTCTTCAGGGCGGTAGTGCCGGCCAGCATGGTACTGTATTGCCGGCCTGGGCAAGGGCAGCAGTGCCGGTCCAGGTGCAGCGGCAATGCCGGCACTAGAGCGTCCAACTCCTCTTCTTCCTTCGCTTCCATGCCTCCGTGACCTGGACCTTCCCTCCTCGATCTTCCATGCTTCCCTCTCGTCTATCCGTCGGTGACGATGGATCCCTAACATGAACACGAGGCGGATTATGAAGTAGTATGCCATCCTTGAGGGTAAGCAACATAGTCACAAAGAGGATTGAATTCACCTTTAATTGATGGGACGCCGTTGACGCACATGATGCGGTGAAGACCGAAGGTCGGGCTGCATCATCTCCCCCCCACTTGAAAAAGAGTCGTCCTCGATGGTAACTCATCATGAACGTGTAGAGGAGGTAGATGACACCAACTCTTGAATGTCCCTTCACTAGTCATGGGCCCTATCAATAGCACAAGAGAAGCAAAGCAACACTCAAAGAGTAGCCAAAGTTCAACGGTTGTAGAGGAAGCTCGTAAGTAGAAGGAGGTCACCTTAGCAAAATGCCGGTGTGCTCTCATGGCAAGATCATGTGTAGTAGCCGTGTTCATGCACTTGTGGAAGTAGCTCTCTAGAGCTCGTTTCGTCAACTCGTGCTCCGTAGAGGTTGACATTATCATTCTTGCACCTACACACACAATAGGCAAAACAAAAAACGTGTGTGCATGATATATGAACACATCATCCATCATGATGCGCCATTTCTTTTACACATCGCCATTAGCGGTAAGCAAGATATTATAGTACACATGGTGAATATGCGGGGAAAACTTAGGAACCCGCTCAACATGGATATATGCAAAGTCTCCAAAATTTGAGAGAGCTATGTGGGAAATCTCATTCACAAGCATATTAACACTATTGCAAACCAAGCATTGGAAAGAGAAATTTTTCATCATTTTGGTTGCATTAATGGGAGAAAATTGCAAGCATGTGGCACAAAACATGTTCAAGGTTTTATCATAGCATGGCATGATCAAATTGTCACAAGCAACTACTTCCACATGATCAACAATGGTGGTATCACAAGTATCACAAGGGAGAGTGAAAGAAGCATATGACCTAGCAATAGGCTAATCAATACCATGCATGCACTCACAAATCATCATGTCCACTTGTGGGATCATGGCATCATCAACACCTATGTTGTTACCTTTGTAGTCCCGCTCATATGAGGTAGGTGTTGTGGAAGTGTTAGGCTCCATGTGGCCTCCATGTTCATCTTCAAGCAAGCATGGTGTGATATCATCATCTTCATGCACCATGTACATCTTCTTGTCCATGATCGGCGCGTCATCATCCATGGAACCTAGTGCAACATGAGAAGACACAATAGAGGGAGAGGTTAAGGTGTTAGAAAATGAAATGGCCTCCATGGACCTATCAACTACCTCTCTCAACTCACTCGGAGTATCACTCATGTTCTCCAAATGGGAGCACTCAATCTCACATATGGGGTGGGAGTCACTTAACTCACTTTCACTCTTACTCAAGTGGGCAAAGTGGCTCTCATGCTCACATAGGATTGGTACCATCTCATCATCCAAGCATATAGGAGCAGGCTCAGTTTTCTCATCTCCATGCGCCTCCTTGGTTGAAGGGAAATTCCCATGCTCAACCATCTCAACTCCATCGCCTCCCAAATAGATCGTCATGGCGGCTTTGGCATTCATCTTGTCGAAGTAGAGCTTCTTGGCGCTTGGCGTTTTGCATTGCCACGTCATGTGACCCTCAGCCTTGCACACATCACATAGGAGATTGGGACATTCCCGTGGATGGTGGCCTTGTTGCTTGCGCTTGTAGCATCAGAGTCCATAGGCATATGACGAGGTAGGGGCCATTGTGGTGGTGGCACAAGAGGTAGAAGTCAACTTATGAGGAAGGTCCGCTTGATGTGCACTTGCCACGCTTGGAGTGGTAAACACCCTATGATGGTGTTTGTCGCCTTCATGTCGAGGATTTCTTCTTCTTGCATCATCACCATGTCTTGAGGGGTGTTGTCGCCGATCCTTGGTGGATGTTTTCGATGGCGAACATGAGGGTGTCGGCGATGATCATGTGGTTGCGTATGTCGATGTAGCCCATGAGGGGGTGATGGTCGACGACGATCCTCGGCATGCCTAGATGATGGCTCATGTGCCTTATCACGTTGCTTGTGGCGCCTTGATGAGCTCGGAGAAGTGTGTCGATGACGATCATGTTGGGGACGCTCTTGATGATCCATATGATGAGCTCGATGTAGAGGATCATGTGCGTAAGCACTCTCGTGGTGGCACCGTCTTGAAGGTCCTCTATCTTCATATGTAGCTCCATTGGCCAAGATGGGGTACTTGGAAGCGCCGGTGTTGTTCATGGTGGAGTCGAGGTGAGGTTCCTCCATGGTGTCGATGTCGTAATCGTGGTGTTGCTCCACCATGTCGTCCATGCTTGGCGAGCCATTGTCGGTTTAGAGCTCCTCGATGTTGGTCATGTAGGCGACGCTTGCGGAGCCATAGTCGGTGTCGAGCTCCACATGGGTCTCCATATCTGCGGTGCTTGCGGAGCTATCATCCTCATAGTAGTCCATGCAGTCCTCCGTAGGCTCCTCTTCGCTATACATGTTAGTCACAAGGCAAGGTGTATTTATATGGTGGAAGGAAAACTACACAAGTATCTCACCTTTCAAGATAATATCGAGACAATGGTTCAAGTCAAGAGCAAAGTCAAAATTGTACCGCGGTACGCACACACACACTCAAAACATACACAAAAGGCTAAGAACACTATATGTGGTAGGAGTGGAGTGGACAGCAAATGAAAAAGACCAACGAAAGAGTCTATTGTCAAATATGGGTAAAACCCAAAAATCAAATGTCAAGAGTGGTGATCTATGTCAAGGAAACACAGAAACACACACAACAAGATCAATGGGTTAGCGCGATCAATGATGTGAGCTAAGTAACAAAATGGTCCTAACGAAGACTATAAGCTCGGTGTTGCGCAAACACAAGAGAGACCGTAACTCGGTTGCACAAGAAAGAAGCAACAACATTTGCACAAATGCCACTCTTCTCTTATCTCTCTTAGCGCTTAGAACCTTTTGACTCCTTTGTATCGGTGGACACACACTTTTTTTCTATTTCTATTTCTATTTCTTTTTATCTTTTTTTCATTTTTTTCTATTCTTAGAATCTTTATTTTTATCTATGTATATGTCACACTTTTCTTCTTTTGTGTATCTTTCTCACCGAGCTTGCTTCGGAGCTTCGCTCAACACAATGCACACACACCCTCTCACGGTCGTGACACTTGTGCAATGCTTCGCAACACTCGAAAAGCCACTCTCAATGGGATAGGTACACAAAGGAAGAAACGGGACTACAAGGGGTGAGGGGGCAAGTTATACCTATTGACAAGGTTAGGCGGTGTTAAGCACACGAACTTGCGATGATGTCAACGATGGTGGTGTCGATGATGTGTTCGGAGATCCGGGGTGCCGATGCCGTCGTCGCGATGTTGATGTAGGCGCGAAAGTGTATGTCACGAACTAGGCACTCCAAATCGGAAATCCGAACACAAAAGTTAATGCCCGAAAATTAGGTCAAAACGAGCGGTCGAAGTTGTCAAAATTTTGGAGTCAAATGAGCTCCAAAAAGTTGTCAAAAATAAAGTCTAAATATTGTGAGATGGTTGTTAAAATTTAGAGTCAAACGGGCTTCGTAAAGTTGTCAAGATTTGGACAAAAAGCTGAGTCAAAACTGGATAAAATTTGGGTCAAATTTCTGCCAAAACAGCACATACAGCGGCCCAGTGCCGGGGTGGGGTTGGCAGCAGTGCCGGAGTGCGCTTAGCGGCAGTGTCGGGAGTGTATGGGCGGCACTGCCGTGGTGCATCCGGCCGCACCGCCGTGCTGAGACTAGCGGCAGTGCCGGCCATGGATTTTGCGAGCAGATGCTGGTAGCGTGATGGTCGCGAGCGGGAGCAGAGAGATTTGGTGCGGGCGGCGCTTGGCTCGGCTGCTGGCTGTATGCGCGTGCGGAGGAAACAACATGGATGGGCGGCGCGGTGGTGGGGCTCAGCAGCGGAATGGGCGAGCGCGGGCGGGAGCTGGTCGCCGGCGGGGTTGGCGCCAGGGACGGCCGGCTGTAGAGCCAAGTGGGCCAGCAGCAGTGGCTTGCGACGGCCGGGCTGAGCGCGGGCGGGTGGTGGCTGTGCGGGCAAGCGAGCAGCAGGAGTAGGGCCTAGCGACGGTGGGGTGGGCCAGAAGGTTGGTCGGGAGCGGTAGGGCTTGGCCGAGCTGTGGCCTTGGGCGATGCTGGCGGTGGCCCAGGCGCGAGCTGCTGGAGGTGGGCGCATGCGGGGCTGGTGGAGGCGTGCGGCTTGGCGGCTCTGGCCAAGCGGCGGCAGGTGCTGCTGGGGGCGGAAGGTGTGAGCGGGCGCTGGGATTGGTGGGGCCAGGCCGAAGATGCGGCTGGTCAGGTTGTTCTTCCTCCGGCAGAACTCAAGAACCCAGCCAAGAACAGCACGAAACAGAGGCAAAAATCCTCAGATTTATCACGATCTTGGACGAATTAGAGCATGAAAATTGGGGAAGTTGTAGATCAACACCAAAGACAACAGATCAGTGAATCAAAACCACAAAAACGCAACAAATTCGGAGATCAAATTTCGAGCAATTTTTTCGGTATTTTTTCAGAAAACTTTTTCGGGCAAAATTGGAGAGATTGGGGGTCAAATTCGTGGCAACCTTTGCTCTGATACCATATGATGGGACCTAAGGCCACGTGGGTTGCCCGATCTCACGAATTGACCAAGAACAAGAGGTGGTGAAGGATGAACACGACGAACACACGCAACACAACCCGATACAATCCGGTTTGCTCTCAACGGCCCGAACCACCGTCCGATAGAATCACTCAAGGGAAAGACACGATGTAGAATCCTCGAGCAAGAGATCGGTATGCAATCAATAGAATCACTAATGCGAGAGACCGAAGTAGAATCACATAAGCGAGAGATCGATCGCATAAAGAGGGCCTTGATACAACTCTAAGATTGATGTCTAAGAGAGGAGGCGGTTTCCCTAATCCACTAGGGATGGTGGAGGCATAAGGCTAATTTGGTTCATCCTAGTCTAACCTAACGAAGGGGGAGGTGTGAGCCTATATATAGGCAGCCACTAAAGGAGGGGTAGTTTAGGCATACAAAGGAATAAAGGTACATAGCAGCCACGAATATAGTTGTGGGTGACGTGGACCATCCATCTGTCTTCAGGGCGGTAGTGCCGGCCAGCATGGTACGGTAGTGCCGGTCTGGGCAAGGGCGGCAGTGCCGGTCGGGGTGCAGCGGTAGTGTCGGCCCTGGAGCATCCAACTCATCTTCTTCCTTCGCTTCCATGCCTCCGTGACCTGGACCTTCCCTCCTCGATCTTCCATGCTTCCCTCTCGTCTCTCCGTCGGTGACGATGTATCCCTAACATGAACACGAGGCGGATTATGAAGTAGTATGCCATCCTTGAGGGTAAGCAACGAAGTCACAAAGAGGATTGAATTCACCTTTAATTGATGGGACACCGTTGACGCACATGATGCGGTGAAGACCGAAGGCCGGGCTGCATCAGATTGCCTCGTACACAGAAGGGGAGGATAGTATTTTTGTTGTTGTGGATCGGTTTTCTAAGATGACACACTTTATTCCATGTCACAAGACTGATGACTCCCATAAGCGCTTTTCTTTAGTGCCTTTTAGCTAGGCTCGGTAATTTGAGAAGTTACTCACATAAGAAATATGAATTGAAGTAAAAGAGAGCATCAAGAAGCAAGTATGAAACACATTTAAGTCTAACCCACTTTCTATGCATAGGAATCCTTTACACAAATAAATCCACAAAGAACAAAGTGACAATCATAGGAAGATAAAACAAGAGTAACTTCAAAATTTTCAGCACATAGAGAGGTGTTTTAGTACCATGAAAACTTCTACAACCATATTTTCCTCTCTCATAATGAATAAACTCAACAATATAACTATCACAAAAAACATTCTTATCATGAGCCACATGAATAAAATAATTATTACTCTACACATAAGCATAGTCATTCTTATTAATTGTAGTGGGAGAAAATTCAACAAAATAGCTATCATTCTTATTCTCATCACCATAATCATCAGATATAGGAGAAATATTGTAATCATAATTAATTTTCTCCTCAATAGTAGGTGGACTGAAAATATCATATTCATCATTGTAATCATCATAGCAAATTTTCTCCTCGAAAGCGGGGGAAGTAAAAAAGATCATTTTCATGAAAACTAGCTTCCCCAAGTTTAGACTTTTCCATAGCATTAGCAATAATGGTATTCAAAGAATTCGTAGTAATAAGATTACCATTAGCATGCCAATAAAGTTCCATAGGTTTTTTAATTTTCTCTTCGAACACTTCATGTCCTAACTCAAGATAAATACTATAAAGCTCTCTAATCTTGTTGTTGTTTTCCATTAAGCCTACTATTGAAAATAAAAACAAGAAACATCAAAATGGAAAGTGAGCATGGAATAAACTAAGCAACATAAATAACAACGATAATAGAAACTAATTTTTGTGTTTTTGATATAATTAAGCGAACAAAAAAAAGTAACGTAAACTAAGCAAACAATAACAAAGTAAAGAGATTGGAGATGAGAGACTCCCCTTGTAGAAATCCTCTTTCTCCCCGGAAACGGCGCCAGAAAACAATTTGCTAGCGTGCAGTTGACGTGGGAGTTAGAAATCTCTGTGGTGTAACTTTCCTTCAAGTCCCCGGCAACGGTGCCAGAAAAAGACTTGCTGGCGTGCACTCGTAGTACGCAGACACGCTGTTGGGGAACCCCAAGAGGAAGACGTGAAGAGCACAGCAGCAAGTTTTATCTCAGTACGAAACCAAGGTTTAATCGACCAGTAGGAGAAAGGAGTGACTTCTGAAGGTGTTGCTGGCTGACTAGTGGCATGGCACACTACCGGCATCAGCAACAATGTGGAACCTGCACATAACACAACCCAAATACTTCGCCCCAAGTTACAGTGAGGTTGTCAATCTCATCGGTTTGCTGAACACAAAGGATTAGACGTATCGAATGGAAGGAGATGTTTGCAGAAAGTAAACAGAAAAGGATTGCAGTTGAATTTATCATTAAAGGAAATTGGACCGGGTCCACAGTTCACTAGAGGTGTCTCTCCATAAAGAATAGCATGTTGGGTAAACAAATTACAGCTGTGCAATTGACAGAATATCGATCGATACATGACAAGATGATTACTATGATAATTTGGTATTACGCATTACAACATAATACATAGACGGTAATCCAACTACGTCTATGACTAATAATCCACCTTCAGGTTAGCGTCCGCACCCCTTCCAGTATAAAGTTGCAAGCAATAGACTATCGCATTAAGCAATTTGTGTAAAGTAAACAATAGAGTTACCATTGGATAAAACATTGTTGGGTTATTATCCCTAGTAGCAACAACACATCTACAACCTTAGAAGTTATAAAGTCACTCTCCCAGGAAACTAGAGGCATGAACCTACTATCGAGCATAAATACCACCTCTTGGAGTCACAAGTATCCACTTGGACAGAGTTTCTACTAGCAACGGAGAGCATGCAAGATCACAAATAACATATGACATGAATATATAATCAATCTTAAGATAGTATTCAACACTCATCGGATCCCAACAAACCAAACATAGAGGATTACATAAAGATGATCTTGATCATGTAGGGCAGCTCACAAGATCGATACATGAAACACATGGTGGAGAAGACAACCATCTAGCTACTGCTATTGTCTCATAGTCTAGGGATGAACTACTCACGCATCACTTCGGAGGCGGGCATGGCGATGTAGATGCCTCCGGCGATGATTTCCCCCTCCGGCAGGGTGCCGGGAAGAGCTTCAGAACCCCCCGAGATGGGTTGCCGCGACGGAACTTTTCGTGGATGGAGGCTCACGTATCCAAGGTTTTCCCGAGAAGATGTATAAATATGCGGAGGATTGAGGTCGGTTTGCTGCCTGTGGGCCCCACACCTGCCCTAGGCGCGGGCCAGCCCTAGGCCGTGCCTAGGGGTGGTGTGGGTGCCCTGGTGCGCCTCTTCGTCCCCCCTCCGGACTTCGTCTTCGTTTCGATAAAATATTGACTTCAGCTTTTGTTTCGTCCAATTCCGAGAATATTTCCTGTACAACTTTTCTGAAATACAAAAACAGCAGAAAACAGGGAACTGGCATTGTGGCATCTTTTTAATAGGTTAGTGCCGGAAATCATGTAAAAGTGTAACGAAGTGTAAACAAAACACATATGAATTGGTGTAAAACAAGCATGGATCATAAAAAAATATAGATACGTTTGAGACATATCATTCCCTTGGGTGGTGCGGCCAATGTGGTGTCCGGCCCCTCCACTCCTCTCCCCTTTATATAGTGGGAAAACCCTAGGTTCCAATCATACTCCTCATGGGAGTCCTATTGAAAACCTACCAAAATGCAAAAGTCAAAACCTAGTCAAGGTGGGAAATCCCACCTTTCCTTTTGGTGTTGGTCGGCCAAGGAGGTGGAGTCCACCATGGACTCCACCTTCCCACCTAGTGGGTCGGGACTCCACGTGCCTTAGTGAAAG
>NC_061510.1:184483967-184567629 GCF_022539505.1 Lolium rigidum | reverse complement strand
TGCTCAAGAAAACAAACACCTTCGTTTGAACACCGCAGGAGGATGAAGCCTTCCGCGACTTAAAGCGCATGCTCTCAACTGCACCCGTCCTGGCATCGCCGGCTTCAGTGGAGCCGATGCTGCTATACATCGCAGCCACCAACCGAGTGGTCAGCGTCGTCCTGTTGGTGGAGCGCAAGTAAGCCGGCAAGGAGCAGCCGGTTCAGCGCCCAGTCTACTACCTCAGCGAGGTGCTTTCCCAGTCGAAGCAAAACTACCCCCACTACCAGAAGGTCACCTACGGCGTGTACATGGCGGCCAAAAAGCTCAAGCATTATTTCCAGGAGCACCCCATCAAGGTGGTGGCCACAACGCCCTTGGCGGAAATCATTGGCTGCAAGGACGCCAATGGCCGGGTTGCCAAGTGGGCCCTAGAGCTGGCAGCCCATTCCATCCGTTATGAGCCAAGAACAGCCATCATGTCGCAGATCCTAGCCGACTTCTTCGTCGACTGGGCCGAGATGCAATACCTGCCGCCTGTGCCGGATTCCACACACTGGAAGTTGCACTTCGACGGCTCCAAGATGCGCACCGGCTTGGGAGCCGGAGTCGTCATGACCTCTCCAAAAGGGGACAGGCTGGACTACGTCCTGCAGATCCACTTCGCCGCATCCAACAATGTGGCGGAGTACGAAGCGCTCATCCATGGGCTCAAGCTGGCCAAGGAAATTGGCGTCTGTTGCATCTTATGCTTCGGCGACTCCGACTTGGTCGTGCAGCAGGCTTCTGGCGATTGGGACGCGAAGGATGCCAACATGGCATCATACCGCTTCCACGTCCAGCAGCTGGCCGACTTCTTCGAAGGGTGTGAATTCCACCATGTGCAATGTGCCACGAGCCAACAACGAGGCGGCTGATGCCCTATTCAAGTTAGGCTCAACCCGGCAGGCGATTCCGCCGGGAGTGGCTCTGCAGCTTCTGCGGAAGCCGTCCATCACGCCGTCACCGGACTCGGATTCCATATTCGTGCCGGCTGACCCGGGGGCTCCACAACCGAACCCGGCGGCTTCTCAATCAAAGTCGGGGGCTTCTCAGCCAAAGATGCCGGCTCCACAGCTGAACCCGGCGACTCTTCAGTCTAACCCGGGGGCTTCTCAGCCGAACCCGCCGGCTCCACAGCCGAACCCGGCGACCATGCAGTCGAACCCGGAAGCTCCGAAGATGGAACCCTTGATGGTCAGCGTATTTGAAATAAAATGCGTACCATCATGGGCACAAGAATTCCTCTCCTACCTGGCAGATGGCATATTGCCCGAAAACCGGGTCCAAGCCAGGCAGATTGAGAGAAGGGCCAAGGCCTACACAATCATCAACCACCAGCTGTACAAACGCAGCGTAAGTGGGGTGTTCCAGCGGTGTGTCGAGCCGGCTGAAGGAATTGAACTCTTCCGAGAAATCCATCAAGGAGAATGCGAACATCACGCCTCCTCAAGAGCCATAGTAGGCAAAGCCTTCCGGCACGGCTTCTACTGGCCGACTGCGCTAAAAGATGCGGAAGAGATGGTGAAAACATGCAACGGCTGCCAGCGTTTTGCCAAGAAAAGGCACGCGCCGGCTTCCACCTTGAAAACCATCCCCATCACTTGGCCGTTTGCTGTTTGGGGACTCGACATGGTTGGTGACAAGGTATCGACTTGTCAATGCCTACAAGTTGTAGACTAGGGTTTTGTCGGAAGTAGAGGGCAAGTAGATCTCGAGGGTTTCAGCCGGAAAAGTACTCGACTGCTTATGAAAAATAGGGTTGCGTGAACAATGATTCGGTCCTCTCTTTGTCCCTCGACTCGCCCTTATATAGGAGGTGGAGCCGAGGGTTTCGTTTTACACAAGTTTACAGATTCCGGGAGACTCTTTGAGTCCAACCCGTAAAGTTACAAATCTCTTTATTCCTAATACAACTCTATCTTTCCTTATCAACTAATTGGGCTTCCGATCTTCATATTCTTCAACTTCATGGGCCTTCAGTAAACCCTAGGTACCATCTTCGGCAGGCCCATTGGGGATGCCTATGTCAGTAGCCCCCGAGATTTTGCTTGAATCGGAGAATCAGGGAAAATCTACAACTTTATAATTATCATATAACTTCTTCGAGTTACACATATCTTTAATAGAACAGTCATATATTGTACAGGGATAACGGTAATTGGGGCTAGTTCATCTGACGGATCAGGTACTAGTTAACTGCTCTAGTGGCAATCCGCAAAAACCTACTTCAAGATCACGTCCTTGGACATGATCTCGGGATACTGGCGTAACTCGACATGTGCCGCTTAATTAAGGTCTTACCAGATGTCGAGTTCCAGTCATGTTTTATCGGGTACCTAACGCGTCCGTTTGGATTTTTCTTCATATCTGTTGATACGGGAAAAAGTAGCAAACCGCCGTCAGAGACGGTGCCACGCTGCACAAGACGGATCCGGGGACTTACCTTCGCAAAGTTTTGCGGCATTCAGAGATTTATTCGCGACTGAGGCGCTCTGAGAATATATTGTCGAGTGCCTTTTTCGGCTGATGGAATAGCTCATTTATTCGAGTCAACGGATGACTTGTATATTTTTATCTTGTCCTCCCGATGGGAGTATATGAAGAGTTATTTGTATAACTCGAATTATACCAATCATACTGTTTTCCAAATTCATCGGGCACGCGAACAGCGTTCCCGATGGGAGTAGCCCCCAAGGCTACAGCCAAGTGCTTCGACTTGGTTGTAGGCTCACCATTTTAACACCTTTTATTGCTATATTGTCATCTTTCTGCTATTTTTCTCGGGTGCGCGACCAGTGCTCCCGATGGGAGTAGCCCCCGAGCATATGGACAAATGCTTGCATTTGATCATAGGCTCTCACCTATCCTTTCTTGCCATACCCGAGGTATTCTTTTTTTCCAAAGTAGCCCCCGAGCATTTTGATCAAAAACTTGTGTTTGGTCAAAAGCTCTCGAGATTACCGTTATGCCAGTTTTGTCGCGAGTCTTCATATACCGCAGTCGAACTTTTTTCCATTATAAAGTGACATCACTGCTGACGATAGCCACGACCACTTTATCGGGAAAATGCGAGTTCTGTCTTGTCACTGATCTGCGGGCCCAAAATCTGCGCCACTTTGACACGTTACGCAAGTGGGGGACACATGTCCTCCGCTTTTCCTGGCACGCGCGCTGTAGCGCCTGTCCAGTTCCATCACGGTGAAAATACTTTTTTACCCGTTAAGCCACGTGTAAAACATCGAATCCATCCTCATATCATCCAACGGTTCGACGTTTGGGCTTAACCTGCTATAAATAGTCATCGTCTTCCTCAGTCAATCCCCTTCGCTTGCGCCGCGCTCACATCTTCTCCGCCAAAATCTCTCTGCAACCACAAAGTCCAGTGCTCACGCACTGTGCTTCCTCCTCCAATGCCATTGTTGATGCCTCCGCGCCCAAGACTCACGAGGCATAGCACTCCCGAAGCTAACATGGCAGCGCAGGATCTGGGAACTTCGGAGTGGGAAAGATCCAAGATCTCAGGCCAAGATGTGAATCTGATGAAGAAGCTTGGCCTGACGAAGAAGAAGGATGCTGTGCGCTTCCCCAGCGAGGAGAGCTACCCGACGCCTCCCATGGAATATCGGGTTAGCTTTGTTGACCATCTCATTCGCGGCCTCTCTGCTCCTATCCACGATTTTCTCCATGGACTACTTTTCGTGTACGGGTTGCAGCTGCATCACCTTACTCCCAACTCCATCCTCCATATCTCTATTTTTATTACACTTTGCGAGTGCTTCCTTGGAGTCCAACCTAATTGGGCTCTGTGGAAGCGCATCTTCTACCTCCGCCGTAATGGCTCCCACAACATTGCCTACAATATAGGCGGTGTTGTTATTTGCGTTCACCCTGATGTCGAGTATTTTGACGTCAAATTCCCTTACTCGGTCCAAGGGTGGCGCAAAAGATGGTTATATGTCCGCGAGGAATGCGCCGACTCGCTGGAATACAACATCCCTCATTTTGATGGTAGCGCAACAATTCTTCGTCGCCGATCCTAGGACGCATAAGCTACCGAAGAAGAAAAAACGGCGACAAAAGCACTGATGACCCGTATCCACGAGCTCCAGAATACCCGCGGCAAAGAGTTGTCGAGTATCCAAATTACACCATATTTCCTTAGGATTAGGGTGCAACCTCTGCAGGCCCGCAAAAACCCTCTCTGGATGTATGCTGGCGACGAAGACGTGGATCGCCTCTCGAAGGATCTCAAAGTGAAGGATCTGGAAAGGCTTGTCCGGAAAATTTCCTCGCTGAGCAAAAAGGACGCCATTCCAACCTCATGTCGCGTGGAGCCGTATAGCGGCACCAACGCTCTCCCCAAGGTGAACTATTTTTATCCTTACGAAGTTTAGCATTTGTCGACTACTATTTTGTGCTGAATTCCTTCTCGTCGATATATCTTTTTATCTTGTAGAAACACCAATTCCTGTCTTCTCTTCCTCCGCTACCTGGAGGCGGGGAAGTCAAAGAACGGATCGTCGTCACTGACGACAATCAGGGTACTTCTCGCCCTGAGAGTGAAGTTGCGGGTTCTCACAAATCTGCGGCTTCCTCTGAAAAAGAAGTTGAATCCCAGGCTTCCGAGTCCTCGCGTTCTCTCCCTTCAGCTGCTTCCCCGAATAATAAGAGGAAAAGGGGGGATCTCGAAGATTCTGGCACCTCCAAGGCGGGGAAATCTCCTATCGAGGAGACTTCTCCCGAAAAAGAGGGGAAAGCCTTCAATCCTTATGACGATGCTCTTGTTAGCTCATAAGTTCACATCGCCTTTTGTATTTTTTGCTATATTACTTTTTCTGTGCATTCTCATACTATCTTTTAATGCGCAGTGGCGACGAAGAAGAAGATCCCATTGTTAATGTGATTGCTATCACGAGCACGTCACATACCTTGGTGCTTTCCGAGACTCGCCGTGCTACCGAAGAAACCTCGCCTCCTCAACGGGACATAGGGAACTTGACTCCTCCCGGCAGCCCCCGTGCCCCTTCGCCAAAGAAGGCGAGGGTTGAACCTGTCGACGGATCAAACCTTCTGCCCGGGAGTTCGTCGACTTCCGCTCTGGATGATGTAAGTGGCCTTACCACCCATTTTTGCTGCTGTCGAACTTTTCTTCTTCTGGCTTTCTTATCCCTTTTTCGTTTTCTCAGCCTCTGATGCAACAATTTATTCGTCTTGGTACTCAATTTGTTGGGTACCGCGACCATGCGAATAGTTTGAAAGCTACTTCTCTTATCTCTTCCTTGTCGAACAATTTTTTCTGCGCTACTTTGTTGTAACTTTTGTTGCTGTATTTTACCAGAGGCTCTCACCAAAGCTAATAAGCGCGCCGATGATCTTGCTCTCGAGCTGACAAAGAGCGAAAAAGCCCGTGAGAAAGCGGAGCTAGAATCTGCCTCAGTTGAGAGTCTTCGAAAGAGACTCCATGACGCTGAAAATGCTTTGAGTGAGCACACATCCCAATAGCTCGCTCGTGAAGCTGATATCGCCGCTCGCTTGGAGTCACAAAATCGACGCTTTGTCAGTAAGTACCCATCACTTTCCTCAGGTTGTCTTTAATTTTTGCGTATGCTTGTCAGTAATCTGGAATTTGCTTCAGCGGGTAAGACGAGCCAGGAATATGAACTTGAAAAGCCCGAAGATGATCGCCTCCTCGACGCCCTTTCTCTCCTCGAAATTTATGGGGATGAAGTGCGCCAGAGCATCTCTGATGCCAAGGCGGCATTTTCACGGCTTTTCGCCTACTTCTTCCCGAAGACAGATGAGCCCAACACTTTTGCCGCGCTTGCCAAACGCTTCATTCCGAAGGAAGATCTTGGGCTAGCTCTTCGACAAGAAAACCTGAAGATTGGCGTTGAAGGCACCATTGCATTGGTTGCCGAGAGCCAACAAAGCGTCGACTAGGCGAAGGTTGGTGACGTGAAGAGTATGGAGACGAAGAAGTGGCAGTCAATGATCAAGGCTGCCAAGCCGAGCTCAAAGAAAATCCTCTCCTTCCTCGGATACAAACCAACTCCTTCCCCTAGTGCTTCAAAGCCGGAGTTCAAGTAGACCAACTTGTCTCTGATTGTCTTTTTTCTTCTTCTTTTGTTAGCGTCGCCGTAGCAACTTTTGCGACAGTTTATCATTGGTTCTCTAGGAACACTCTATTTTGTAATGCGCGTGTAAATATCCAAAATGAATCAATGAAGTGCTATTTTGCCAAGTTATTGATGTTGATGTTTTCTTTCCAGTTGGTTTTTGACAAGTATACCGCGGCTCCTCGTCTCTCGAATGCCTTGCCCGCTTCTTCCTTCTCAAAGAAATCTTCCGCTGATAATCTCAACGAGGATTCTTCGAGTGCTGCCCCAGGTTAGAGTTTGAATGAACTACGGCAGCAGCTTCAGGCGATGAAGACACAAGCACTTATAGTAATGGAACAGTCGCGAAAATAGTACGAGAAAGAGAAACAAGCGCTCCAGCATTCCCAGGAAGCCATAACTTTAAAATAAGCTGATGTCGCTGAAGCTGCCCAGGCTACCTCTCGAGAAGATTATATGCTTCAACTGATGACTGACGCCAGCCTGGATATGGCGGGTATGCTTCTTCGACTGTTAAGTCCTTTTACTTACATGCTGACTGTCGCTTATTATGATACTTCTGTCGAGTAGGTTCTTTTTTGGGTGCTAATGCCGAAAACCAACGGGTTGATGCGAGATCCAACGCACTTATCAAGCTTGCTCTGGATCATGGCTCCAATTTTTGGTCTACGCCTGACCGTACTCGAAAAATTGTCAGATTCCAAGACCGTGCAGGCCAGGTCCAACAATACCTTGATTTTTGCACTAAGACTTTGGCCATGGTCTACAATGCTATGTTCCCGCGAAATATTCAGCCCAAGACACTTCCTGGGTTGATGAACAAATTCAAAAACGCTCAGTAGATCCATGGTTTTGTAAGAGCCCAGTTGGTAGCTGGCGCCAGATTCGCTCTGATTATGCTGCAGATCCGCCACTCGAAGTTGGAGATGACCAAGGTCGTTGAAGTTGTTCATGCCAAGTTAAAAGGGCGGCGGAGGTCCGTCAACAAACTCAATGAGAAGGTGACACCCGTAGCCGAGGAGATGATCGATGATCTCCTTCGGATGGATGCTGACTTTTTCATGGAGGGTCATTATGCCGATTTCTGTAACACCCCAACTTTTTCAACCTTGATTAGTTGTCCTTATTTCAAAAATCAGGGGGAACAAAAACTTTTTCTATAGACTAATTAAGGTGAATTGCCTTGATCTGTTTGCTATGATGAATTGCCTTGATCTGTTGGTAGATGAATTGTCTTGATTTGCTTGTTGAATTTTGTCTTGAGCTACCTCATAGAACGACACCCCTAGTGGTTAAACAAGCAACTCACCAAATAAAACACATGTGTGGCTTAGGAAGAATTGTTTTCCTTCTTACTACATCAAACCTCTCTCCCGATGACAACATGGGTGTGCCATCTTGATTTTTCTCTTTGTGGTACAAGATAGCTCAATCATCCTTAATTCACAACTTGGTGATCTCAATGCATGGATCTCATCTGTGCATCTCCCTCTACAATTTCCACATCCTGCATGTCTCATTCTACCCTTGCATCACATATATTCAACTTGATCTTATACCCTATCCAATGATTCAACTCTAGATCACTTCCTTCACTTTTACCTCTTGCTTTTATTCAAGTTTAATCTTCACAAAACCAAGAGTGGGAATGATGGATACATTTTGTAGCCACCATCTACCCTTGAGAACACTCCTCCCTAAATTAGTTTCCCTCCTCAAAAATCCTACAGTTTTCCTTCTCTAGTTTTGATCACAAAACTACTTCTAGTTTTATTAAAACTTTCCAAGATTTCTCTTCAAAGAAAACAAGGAACTGAAATGGGTTTTGTTTTTCATCCCATTTCTATCAAGTATTGATTTATAAAACATTATCTCTATTTTGCTTTGTTTTAACAAAAAGCTTGTTTATGGTACCTATACCATTTCTTGTTTCCCTCTTGATTTTTTTTACCTTTGAGAAAAACTCTACCTTACTTGAGAAAGTAAGTAGAATATTTTGAACCCCTATGTTCCAACTAGTTTTATCTCAACACTTTCAAACTTCATTCCACTTGAGTTCATTCCCAATTGTCCCTAGACAATTGAGGTGTTTCAAATAATTTTCAAACAAGATCTTTTTCAAATGACAACTCTTACACATCTTATGCACATCTCTGATCCACCACATTGTATCCCCTCCATCCTCCAATTCTTGATCATGTAGATGATCATTTGATACTTTCAAATCACTTCCCAATTGACCTCTTATTTGAAGAGAAACTTATATTTCCTCGTACCTATCTCACCCCTCTATTCTCTTCCATCATCATTCTTGACCTCATGAATTGATGAATTGATGTCACCATATTCATCATTGTTATTGTATCATTATATCCATCACTATCCTTCTAAACCTTAGACTCTTTACCACTTGAAGGAACCTATTTTCTTTGCATAACACAAGTGGTGTCGTGTGTCTTGCTTAGGCACTTGGGTACCATGTGTCTCATCTTGTTTGGAATGGCCAAGTCTCAAAATCTTGTGGCGGCCATCTCCAAAATAGCTTGCACATGAAAACTTGTACACCCCCATCACCATCACGCTCTTCCTCCATCTCTAGCTATTTTATATTTTCCTACACATCATCTAAGCCACCATCTCGGCAAGGAATTATGTAGCTCCTCCATGATCTACATGCATGATGGGAACTCCCTTTTGATGAATCATTTTTGCATGACATAAGAATGGAGCCGGCCATTGTATGTGCATGCAAATTTCGGCCAGCCCTCTTTTCCTCACTTCCTTCCTCCACAAGGCTTACCTCCCAACTACCCCAATCACTAAATGGGCAGCCACCCACCATAGCCAATGAAAAAAGGAGGCAGCCACCCCTCTCCCTCTATAAATTGGCCCTAGCCAGCCACCACCTCCCCTTTGGCTTCATTTCCTTCACTCTCCACTCCCCCACACTCTCCCCCTACCTCTCCCCACGAGCTGCTGCCCCTCCCAAGCTTCATGGCCGGCCATGGCCATGGAAGGCACTCAAGATGAAGCTCCCTCCTCCCTCAAGCTCCTCCTCACCATAAGAGCCTCCCTCTCCTTCTTCTCCCCAACCCTAGATGGTTTTCTCTCCTCTTCCTCTTCCTCCATTGCTAAGATTGGATCTTGATGCAGGTGCATGTTGGTCCAAGCATGGAGAAGCTTGAGCTATCCTCAGATCTGAAGTTCTTGAGCAAAGTTCGTCCAAATCCTTGCAGTAATTTCTGCTATCTTGCTGTTTCAGATTCTGGTACGAACTTGTAAAATTCACCAAATCTCGTGCGCAGATCCAAATCGAGTGATTCAAAGTTCCGCAGATAGAGACGGAAAATATCTACAAATTGGCGTTGGTCTCATCCTCAAATTCGTTACGGATAGTCCACGGTAAATAAAGTTCTGTAAACATGCCGATTCACTGTTTGTTAGATTTGCTCCGTTTTACGAAACCTTTTTGAGTAAACTCAACTGTAGGTGAAAGCCCTCTTCAATACCTTCATTTTGGCGGTGGTTTCACTTCGATTTACCTCCTGAAACTGAAATGGTTCACATATCAAGATCTGGTAAGATCTGGCTTTGTCGAATTAAACCAGGAGCTTGGAGACGAATTTTGGAGTGAAACAAGTTGAGTAAGAACCACCTATTCAATACCTTTCAGATGCAGCTTACTTCATATTTTCATAAGTTGTGTACGATTTTTGGTGAATTAAACTTGTTCTGTGTGTCCTACAGACATGGCTGTTAGCTTTTAAATCATCAAAAATCCATTTTTGAACCTAATTGTGTGATTCCAATTCGGTAGGATTACTGAATGTTTTCTTAATCATCTCAAACAAGTTTCAAACATTTATCTGTTGTGTAAGTCTAGAGAGAAAGAAAATGGTACAGGCATGCAGTAAACTTGTAAATCCATTTGTGAGAGTTTCAGAAACAATTTGAACCCAAATCCAATTGTGTATGCATCTCTGTTTAATTACCTTTCAAATGCCTATGGCCTCATATTTTTAGGATTTTTCTACGATTTATGGCTTACAGATCTTGTTTTCTGTACAGTCAGATTCAAACAAATTCCTAAAATTGTAGGTTTAGTATTTTTGGGTGATTCCAATTGGGTTAGTCTTGTATTAGTACTGGCTATCTAGGAAAAATATTATTAGTCTCTGTTCATATATATTTGTTGCTGTTAGTGATGTTTATGTGTGGCATGCATTGTTGAAGCAAAACTTTTCGGTTTATTTAAAACCCTTGACCAACTCTTTTTAGTAGAGGTGGGCAACCTTTGTTTTATGCTTGCAAAACAAAACCTCTTCAACCTAACTTTAGCTCTTTTGTTTTGCTTAAGTTTTCAAATGACGTGGTATATGGTTTGCTTCCTATTTTTGTATAATGATAAGTGAGCAAATTAAATTAGGAAAACTGTTTTCTACTTTTCCAAAAATGTTTGAAAATGTTTTGTGAATGTATTTGATGTCAAACTAATGCTCTTGTCCTCTTTATGATGTTATATACCAGGGGTACTTAGCTTGTTCCATGGTGGTACCTAGAGAGGCAATTGCTAAGTCGTGGCACTCTCATACCTTTACTAGGTAAATAAATGGGGTTTTCTAAATTAAAAATCTTAAAGTTGTTTTGTGGTATCTATAGGTCCTTAGTATGTTATACCTTGGCTGCATGGTTATTTGTTGATTGATTGAATGTTGTCTTGTTGATGCAATGTGATTGATTGCGTTCCTTTTATATTTTCCGGCGATAGATGCGAACAATTCCGGAGAAGAAGAAGAAGTGGAATCGGATGAGAAGATTATTTATATTGTTGGAATTCTTATATTGATGGAATTGAAGAAGTACAGGGACAAATAAGCCAAGGCAAGCCATTTACTTGACTCTTTGTTGTCCATGTTCTTGGTTGAGATCTTTCTATCCTTGGTCTCTTGATTTCTTGCGTCTCCTTGGGTTTGCTTAACTTGATTCTTTTACATACTTGCCACCAAGTGTGTAATGTCCCCTCTCGATATATTGCGTACTTGCTCTAAGTATGTGAATCACATTTCACCACCTTTTGACACCCTAATTCTAGTAAACACTTGGGATAATATCATTAAAATTGCTCTACTTTTTGATCATCTCCATTCATGCTCAATTGGAGTATGGATGACCTTGACACCCCTTCTTGTTATGATGGCAATCATTATGCTATTATACATCTTAGTTCACACATAAACTTTAGGTTGGGAAAACCCTCAAGGTTTAACTTTGTTGTAAAAGTTTTTGTTAAAACCTTGGGTATAATGTTATGCCCAAGTGAGAATTTGAGAAAGGAAAGGATTTGGTAAAAATGATGGGAATGAGAAAGTGGTTGGGGTATTACGAAAACTTTGGCGCCTAAGTACTCACCCATGACAACAAACTAGCGCAACCACATTACTCCAACATGGGCACGGGGCTTAGCTCGACGTTCGTTCTCTTTAGCATGAGGCACCGCATAACTATACAAGGGTACGGATACCCCCGAGTCCGGGTTGTCGAGGTTGGGACAATAGTATAACGGGAGGCCTTCGGGGCTGACCCGTCCGGAAGACACTATGGGTCTCCTCGGCTTGGCGGTGGAGCCACGCTCAAAAGGAGGTGAGCTGCCACGGTGCCGGGGAGGTACATACTCCATAGGGTAGGACCTCTTGCTAATTAGAATGGGCGAAAGGCTTCGACTGGTTATCCGATACCCACATACTTTCGTATGATGGCCCGGGGATGATCCCGGCGGATTTATCGGATCTTGTGGGGAAAGTGTGCAAACTCTGCAGAGTAAAATCTATTCGAATAGCCGCGTCCGCGGTCATGGACGGTTGGAATGGCTGTTGCTTAGCCTGATGTGTTTTGTTTGTGAAAATGTTTGACAAAGGAAAGAAACGGGTTTTCTGTTGGAGTACTTGGGTGCTTGGTAAAATGGTTGATGACCACAATGAGGTGGTCGGAAAGGAATTGATAAAAATTGGGTCTACCCTTCCTAAGCGTTTATGTCGTGAAAGATCTTCCTAAATTAAGTCTAGTAGTGAGGTCTTAGATATATTCTCTCATCTCCTTCACCCATGAAGTTGAGATGCTAACTCCACTAAAACACTCCTTCTCTTCTACATAACATATTCTTGTTATATAAGTGGTCATTCCCTCTTGATCTCCTAGTTAGTCCTCGGTACCTTGTTCTCCTTGATATGTTACTTTGTAAATGGTTTGCGAGTACAATTCCAAATGTACTCACGGCTTTGTCCCCGGCTATTTACTTGGCCAGACTTGAAGGAGTTCGACGGATGAAGAAGGAGTTGGCGACATCTATGCGAGCTAGGAACGTCTTCCCGGTCGGTTGCTCGTAGGGTTATGGCGAGATGACTTGGGTACTGCGCTGCTGAAGTGATGATGCTACTCTGATGTTTAGTTAGGTCCTTCGAGGCTATTATGTAATTATCGGTCATGTGACCATGTTGTAATTTTCTTATTCCGCTTTGTAATTGGATGGTGTAATTTGATATCAGTTCGGTTATGTGTTCACGGCGCACTGATTATGGGATCGTGAACTGTATACATAACAGGGAATTTTGGACAGCTAGTCCGGGGTCCCCACAATTTCATGGGTGCGTCTGCCGACGAAGACAGAGTCAACATAGATAACCTGGTGTATCGTGAATAAGGATTTGTTTTATCCTGTCGAAATTTTTCCTTGTAAAGAGACCCTGCATGTAATAAACTCTGTGTATATTGTAGGATAACTTGTCTATTTTTTCCTTTCTTAAAGCCCCCGAGCGTTTCGGTGACTACTATTTTTACTGATTTTGCGAGGTGTTTTTGACCAAGGAAAATATGTTTATTGAGTGTATATTGTATTTGCGGGTGTGAGCCCCCGAGCCTGTCGAAGAAAAAGATGTATATCACTAATATCTTTACTATATTGCAGCACTGCGAGTCCGTCTCATTAAAAACCTTCCAGCCCCACTCCGTGCCCTGAAAGGAAAAGAGTGCGTCTGAAAACTCGCGGGCGTTTCAGTACAATGTATGTTTACATAGAAGACTATATTTTGACTTAAGCGTAGAATCGCCTAAGCTGCGCCACGTTCCAGGGATTTGGCTCCGCGATCCCTGTCTTCTTGTCCTTGATTCTGTATGCTCCTCCTTCGATTACTTCTGTGACAATGGATGGTCCCAGCCATGGCGACTCGAGTTTTTCATGGCTGTCTTGTGTAAGCTGAAGAACTAAATCACCGACTTGGAAGGATCTTGGTCGCAATCGTCGACTGTGATAATTTTTCATATCTTGCTGATATTTGGCGACTCTGGACAGTACTTCGTCACGAGCTTCGTCAAGTGCACCACATCGTCTTCCAGCGCCTTTCTCGAGGTTTCTTCATCAAACTCCGCCACTCTCGGGGAATTGTGTTCTATTTCTATCGGCAACACTGCCTCAGCTCCATGAACTAGAAAATACGGAGTTTCCTGTGTTGCTGTGTTGGGTGTTGTTCGTATGCTCCATAGCACGCTGGGTAACTCCTCCGGCCAAGTGTGTCAGGCTTTTTCCAATGGTGCTAACATGCGCTTCTTGATGCCATTGCAGATGACGCCGTTTGCTTTCTCGACTTGACCATTGGTTTGCGGGTGCGCAACTGATGCAAAATTTAACTTGATGCCTACTTCTGCACAATAAGCCTTGAATTCCTTTGAAGTGAAGTTACTACCATTGTCTGTGACGATGCTATGAGGAACTCCGAACCGAAAACGATGCTTTTGACGAACTTGACCGCTGATGCTGCGTCTGGCGAGTTTATTGGTTTGCCTCAACCCACTTGGTAAACTTGTCGACAGCTACGAGCAAATACTCGTATCCTCCTGGCCATACCTTGTGCAATTTGCCCACCATATCAAGACCCCATTGAGCAAAGGGCCACGACAATGGTATTGGCATCAGTTCTGCTGCCGGAGAATGAGGTTTTGCGGCAAACCTTTGACACGCATCACATGTACGCACTATGTCCTTTGCATCCTCAATGGCTGTTAGCCAATAAAATCCTGCTCTGAAAACCTTGGCCGCAATAGCTCGACTGCTTGTGTGGTGTCCGCATACGCCCTCGTGTACATCCTTTAAAAGCAGTCGACCTTCTTTGGTTGTAACGCACCGCTGTAAAACTCCCGATATACTTGTCTTATAAAGTTCGCCTTTGACTACAGTGAAGGCTTTGGACCGTCGAATAATTCGCCTTGCTTCTACTGGATCTTCGGGTACTTCCTTTCTTGCGATATATGCGATATAAGCCTGCATCCAAGGGATTTGTACCACCATCACCTCATGCGACTCTTCTTCATCTTCCGATATACTTGCTTCTGTTGCTGCTGGAGCCCCCGGGCCTTTCTCGACCTTTTCCTTTCTCTTTGGCTGTTTCCTTGCTTTGGTCGATCTTTCACTTATCTCCTCCCAAAATACCCCAGGTGGTATTGCTAAACACTGTGACCCGATGTTTGCCAAAACATCGGCTTCATCATTGCTGAGTCTACTAACATGATTTACCTCACATCCGTCGAAGAGCCTTTCTAACTCATTGTGTAACTCCTTGTATACTATCATGTTGTCGTTGACTGCGTCACATTGATTCATCACCTGTTGAGCCACCAATTGGGAGTCGCCGAATATTTTTAATCGGGTCGCACCACAGGCTTTCGCCATCTTCATCCCATGTATCAGCGCTTCGTACTCTGCCTCGTTGTTAGAGGCGTTAGGGAACGTCATCCGCAGTACATACTTCAACTTGTCTCCTTGGGGTGAAATATCACGCCTGCTCCAGCTCCTTATAACCTTTTGGACTCGTCAAAATTCATAGTCCAAGTTCTCGACAAATCTGGGGGTCCCGTATTTTGCAGCTCCATCCACTCTGCGACGAAGTCTGGCAATATCTGCGGCTTTATTGCTTTTCTTTTTTCATATGTGATGTCCCGAGGGGAAAGCTCTATTCCCCAAAGGGAGACACGACCCGTAGCTTCCGGGTTATTCAGTATATTGGACAAAGGCGCCTCATTGACCACTATTATCGGGTGTGCCGAGAAATAGTGTTGCCACTTTCTTGATGTTGTGAATACTCCGTACGCCAGCTACTGATAATGCGGGCATCATTGTTTTGAAGGAGATAAAACTTCGCTGGTGAAGTATACCGGCCTCTGTACTCCATGGAGTTTTCCTTCTTCTTCGCGCTCAACCACAAGTACTGTGCTGACCAACTGAGGTGTGGCCGCGATATACAACATCAGAGGTTCTTTTTTCCTTTGGTGCTACCAATATTGGTGGTGTCGAGATTGTGCGCTTGAGATCCTCGAAAGTTCTATCTGCTTCCTCATTCCACTCGAACTTTTCTCCTTGCTTAATCAAGGCGTAAAACGGCAACGCCTTTTCTCCTAGCCTGGCGACGAATCTGGTTAAAGCTGCGACTCATCCAGTTAACTGTTGTATCTCCTTTAACTTTGTTGGCTTCCGCACCGTTACGATGGCCTGAATTTTCTCCGGGTTAGCCTCGATTCCTCTTGCTGACACTAGGAACCCGAGAAGTTCTCCCGCAGGGACGCCGAAAGAGCACTTCGTCGGATTTAGCTTGAGGCAGAACTTGTCGAGGTTGTCGAAGGTTTCCCTGAGATCATCGATCAAAGTTGACCCCTTCTTTGTTGTTATGACGACATCGTCAATGTACACCTGAACGTTCTTGCCAATCTTCATGGCAAGGCACTTTTGCGTCATCCGCTGATATGTTGCACCTGCGTTTTTCAACCCGAAGGGCATTGTTCTGTAGCAGAACACGCCATAGGGGGTAATGAAAGCTGTTTTGACTTCATCTTCTTCCTTTAGTCGAATCTGGTTGTAACCAGAATATGCATCCAAGAAGGAATGACCTTCACTACCTGCCGTGGAGTCGATAATTTGATCGATCCTTGGGAGGGGAAATTAAAGTGATCCTTTGGACAATGTTTATTGAGACACGTGAAGTCGACGCACATGCGAAGGACCTCTGTGTTTTTATTCGGGACCATCACTGGGTTTGCTACCCACGTGGCTTCTGTGTATATCTCTTTGATGAACCCAGCTTCTTTGAGTCAATTAATCTCTGACAGCATAGCTTTGCGGTTTGGTTCCGAAAAACGCCGCAAAGGTTGTTTAATTGGTCTGGCCAATGGATCCAAGTTAAGGGGGTGCTCGAAAAGTTCCCTGGGTACTCCTGGCATGTCAGCTGGACACCATGCGAAGATTTCCCAGCGCTCACGGAGGAACTCGACGAGCGCGCTTTCCTATGCGAGGTCCATGTTTGTAGCGATAGCTGTCGTCTTCTTGGGATCTGTCGGGTGTATTTGTACTTCCTTCGAGTTCTTGGTGGTATCAAAGGTTGGCTCCTTAAGAGGCCTCCCGACATCTGGCAACACGTCGTAGTCTGTTGTCAGTTTTGACGCCATATACTCTGCCTGCATCCCGAAAGTTTCCGATAACCGGTGAAAATCCTTGTCGCACTTGTCCGCTAGCGCAAAAATGCATTTCACTGTAATTAGTCCCTTAGGTCCAGGGAGCCGCCACAACAGATATGTGTAGTGTGGTACTGCCATGAATCTGGCATATGCAGGTCGTCCCAATAAAGCATGGTACTGTGATGGGAAATCCACAACTTCGAATTCCAGCCTTTCTATCCTGTAGTTTTCTCGGGTTCCAAACTGAACGTCGAGATTGATCTTTCCCAGGGGATAACTTGGCTTGTCTGGTGTGATACCATGGAAACGCGTATCCGTTGGTTTTAAGTTCGCCAAGGATATATTCATCTTCCTCAATGTATTTGCGTACATAAGGTTTAAAATGCTGCCTCCATCTATAAACACTCGCGATACGTCGAACCCTGCAATCACCGCTGGCAAGATTAAAGCTGATTGCCCTGGTCGATGAACTTGCTGCGGGTGGTCTGCTATGGTGAAGCCAATGTCCTGTCCCGACCAATTCAGATAATCTATTGTTGGTGGCGGCATCTTCTCGGCCATGAAAACTTGTCGCGAAATTACTTTCTGAGCTCTATTAGATGGCCTGGCTTTCTGAATCATCGAGACCGCACCGTTGGTGTCGATGTAAGGCGGTGGCTGTGGAGCTGCCGCTATTCGTAACTGATGCCGATTTTCGTCCGTAATTGCGGGAGGAGGTGGAAGATGAACCTCACTCCTTGGCCCCTGAGGGTATCTGTTTGCTGCCTGTGCATTGGCATGCCCCGCAAACTTGTTCAATGCCTGAAAAGTTCGACAGTCTTTCTGCAAGTGACCTGACTGCCTCTTTCCATTGTTGTCGAGATAAAAGTGCATTTGGCATGGTCCGTTATTTTGCCTATTTGGAACCTTGGACCGTTATTTTGCCTATTTGGACGGGAGCCGTCCTTGTAGTCGCTGCGCTGCTCTCTGATACGTCTCCAACGTATCTATAATTTCTGATGTTCCATGCTAGTTTTATGACAATACCTACATGTTTTATTCATACTTTATATCGTTTTGATGCATTTTCCGGAACTAACCTATTAACAAGATGCCAAAGTGCCAGCTCTCGTTTTCTGCTGTTTTTGGTTCCGGAAAAGGCTGTTCGGGCAATATTCTCGGAATTTGACGAAACGAAAGCCAAATATCTTAATTCACCGAGACGGACCAGAACACCGAAGGGGAGCCGGAGAGGAGGCCCAGGGCCCCCAGACCATAGGGCCGCACGGGTGGACCCCTGGCCGCGCCGGCCTATGGGGAGGGAGCCCTGGCGCCCTTCCGACTCCGCCTCTTCGCCTATAAAGTCCCTCGTGACCTAAAAACTCGACACCGATTGACGAAACTCCAGAAAGACTCCAGGGACGCCGCCGCCATCGCGAAACTCCGTTTCGGGGGACGAGAGTCTCCGTTCGGCACGCCGCCGGGACGGGGAATTGCCCCGAGTCATCTCCATCGACACCACCGCCATCTTCATCGCCATCGCTGTCTCCCATGATGAGGAGGGAGTAGTTCTCCCCGAGGCTGAGGGCTCTACCGGTAGCTATGTGGTTAATCTCTCTCTCATGTACCCCAATACAATGATCTCATGAACTCGCCTTGCACGATTGAGATCCATATGATGAGCTTTGTATCACTATTAATCTATGTGCTCCTCTAGTGATGTTATTAAAGTAGTCTATTCCTCCTTCATGATGTAAAGGTGACGGTGTGTGCATCATGTAGTTCTTGGCGTAGGTTATGATAGTAATCTCTTGTAGATTATGGAGTTAACTATTACTATGATAGTATTGATGTGATCTATTCCCCCTTTCATAGCTTAAAGGTGACAGTGTGTATGCTATGTTAGTACTCGGTCTAAATTGCAACGGTCTATTATGCTCTAAAGGTTACTTAAATATGAACACCAAATGTTGTGGCGCTTGTTAACTCCGGCTTGAGGGAGCTCTCGTAGCCCTACACAATGAATGGTGTTTGTCATCCAACAAAAGAGTGTATGTAGCACAAAGGAAGAGAAGTTATTTATTTATGTGATCAATGTTGAGAGTGTCCACTAGTGAAAGTAGGATCCCTAGGCCTTGTTTCCAAATACTGCAAACATCGCTTGTTTACTGTTTTACTGCATCTTTACTTCCTGCAATATTACCACCATCTATACCACCTGTGTTTTACTATCTCTTCCCCGAACTAGTGCACCTATACATCTGACAAGTGTATTAGGTATGTTGGGGACACAAGAGACTTGTTGTATCATAATTGCAGGGTTGCTTGAGAGGAATATCTTTGACCTCTACCTCCCTGAGTTCGATAAACCTTGGGTGATTCACTTAAGGGAAACTTGCTGCTGTTCTACAAAACTCTGCTCTTGGAGGCCCAACACTGTCTACATGAATAGAAGCGTGCGTAGACATCACTCTCCACTATTTTGATAATCATCGCGATTGTTTCCTACATTATTTCCTCGAAAACAACCGATATTTGGCCTAGAGCATCGTAATCTGAGAATTGTCGAGGGAATCGTCGTCTATTTTGAAAATTTCGACTGCGGTCTTCCTCAGGCGACCTTTGCCGTTTGTTGTGAACAACATCTTCTCCGTCCGCCCACCTATTATCTATTTCCATGAGTGCTGCTATTGTCTTCGGGTTGGTTCTTCCCAAATCCTCGACGAAGTCCCTCCTTCGAATACCAGCAACAAATGCATCTATCGCTCTCTCGTCAGATATATTTTCTGCCAAGTTCTTGATAATGTTCCACCTCTGGATATACGTTCTCATTGACTCGTCGTATTTCTGCCTGCAAGCCCTCAATTGCTCTAATGATGCATGCTTCTTGCACGTGGATCGAAAATTCTTTACTAATATATCCTTGAAACTTTCCCAACTGTCGATAGACCCAGGAGATAACTTCTTTATCCACGATCGTGCGGCACCACTTAAGTGTACTTGAATGCTCTGCATGGCTGTTGCTCTAGTTCCGCCCACTAACTTTACCGTCTCGAGATAATAAATTAGCCAATCCTCAGGATCTTGTGATCCATCGAATTTTTTATAACTATCGGGTAACTTAAACCCTGATGGAACTCGAGTTCTACAGACTCGTCTCGTAATACACGGAAGTCCGCACATATCTTCTTCATCAACCTCTGGCGAGTGCCGACGTTCCCTTCTTTCTTTTCGCACTCTGTCCACTCTTGCTTGTGTTGCTGTGTCTCTTGCCCAACTTGTTCTCGCGCGATCTTGCCCTGCTGCAGCAGGTCGTGGACTATTTTGCCTTGCGGATCCTTCGGGAGGCGTGCTTGCGAACGATGTTCCCATGGCTCCAACTCCTGCCATGGCCATGTTATATAACGCTTCTCTTGGATCTCCGGGAGATGGCCTGGATGCGAGGATGAAAGCTTGTGTCGCCATGTATCCAGCTTCTGGTGTTTTGGGAATAATATTCCCCCTCGTGTCAATCGACATAAAGGACATGTCGAGGTTTTGAACTAAATTCTCCCTATCAGCCTCAAGTATATTTTGCAGCCAAGATCTCGCTCTGTTTCGAGCTGCTCTGTGACTATCTCCCGAAGTACCTGATTGTCGGCTCAACTCTGCCCTTCGCCTGCTTGACGCGGAAGCCGCGGCTTGCCTCCTATCCAGCTCAATTTTCTGCTTTTCGAGCTCCTGTTTGGTACGGGCGAGTTTGTATTGATATGCATGTAACTCTTCAGCTGTCGCCGTTACAGTCATTGGCTCTGTGCCATCAATGGCTCTTGCAACTCTATCCCACACTGCTTGCGGAAATTGCACCATCTCTCGTGTTCCAGGTCCAATATATTTGGTTCCCAAACCTCGCGTAAGATCCGCGGGGTCGACATACGAATTTCCCGCGTCATCGAAGTTTTCTGATGTCTCCTCTTGTGGGCGACTTGTATCTCCAATTGCATAGATTTGATGATATTTTGAACTTTGATCTTTGTCGGGATTGGTGACACCGTCATATAGATCGGTGAAGACCTCTCCAACAATAGTGGATCTGTCGATGAAGTTGAAGTTGTCGGTGCTGTTCGAGTCGCTGCTTATATTTGAGTCCGCAGACGACCCGACGGATATGTTGCTGAAGATCTTGACGAGTTCTCCGTTTGAGGCGAGCTTGGTGGAGATTGTCGACGAAACCTCCTCGTCGTAGGTCTCGAGCGATGATACCGATCTCGACGAATCGGAATCAACTGCGACCGATCTCGACGAATCCGATATTGCGAGACAATGAGATCCCTCCTTTCCGACGTGGAAGTGGAACCTTCTAAACGCCATGTCCATGGGCTCCTCCAGATACGCATATGCATCCAAACGGGAGGGCGGGTGAGGAACAAAATCGACTAGGATGGTTTCGATCTGTTTACCTCGATCCATCGCGTTGTTTGCTACCGAAGATGTTGATGATGTCGAACGTGCTATCGAGATCAGATCCTTGTCACCTCTAGTTCCCACAGACGGCGCCAATTGACAAGGTATCGACTTGTCAATGCCTACAAGTTGTAGACTAGGGTTTTGTCGGAAGTAGAGGGCAAGTAGATCTCGAGGGTTTCAGCCGGAAAAGTACTCGACTGCTTATGAAAACTAGGGTTGCGTGAACAATGATTCGATCCTCTCTTTGTCCCTCGACTCCCCCTTATATAGGAGGTGGAGCCGAGGGTTTCGTTTTACACAAGTTTACAGACTCCGGGAGACTCTTTGAGTCCAACCCGTAAAGTTACAAATCTCTTTATTCCTAATAAAACTCTATCTTTCCTTATGAACTAATTGGGCTTCCGATCTTCATATTCTTCGACTTCATGGGCCTTCAGTAAACCCTGGGTACCATCTTCGGCAGGCCCATTGGGGACGCCTATGTCAGTTGGCCCATTTAGAACTGCCCGAGGCGGCATGACACACCTTTTGGTGATGATCGACAAATTCACAAAGTGGATAGAAGCCAAGCCGATCAAGAAGCTGGACGGCTCCACAGCCGGTGTGTCGCGGCGATCAAATGTGATGGCCTGTTGCACGACCATGGCGTAGCTGCCCGGCTTCGGCAGGACAGCCGGTGTGTCGCGGCGATCAAATGTGATGGCCTGCTATGACCAGTTTAGGTACTGGGGACCGGCGGCATGACCGCGTTTACTTCGAGGGAATAGCGCTGTTGGCTCATTTTGTCCTCCGGCTCGGTGGTGAAGATGATGTAGGTGGCATCCTCAGGCAGGTACCGGCCGCCATGGTGCACTTGTTTAGCCTCGTGGTGCTCGAGGTTGGCGTTCTCTGCGCCGGCTTGGCCACCCGGCCCGCCGGCTGGTGGAGGCGGGGTGGAGGCGGAAGCGGTTCACCGCTTGTCAGCCGCTTCACAGCCGGAAGGTGCATCCCTTAGCATTCCGAGAAGGAGACCTAGTGCTCCGGCTGATCCAACAGACAGCCGGACATCATAAACTAGCATCCCCATGGGAGGGTCCCTTCATCGTGAGCAAGGCGGTAGGCAATGATTCCTACTATCTCATAGATGCCCAAGAGGCTAAGAAAAACAAGGCGAACAAAACTGACGAGGAGACTAAACGTCCCTAGAATGTCGGGTTGCTTCGTCCATTTTACACTTGAGTGAAGGAATGTATGTATCCCTTGTACTCCTTTTGTAACCTATGCTAATGAAAATGTGCGCCAAGAGCGCCGGCTTCAACAGATTTTTCGCGTACTCTACCTTGTTTTCGCCGATTGGCTAACACCCTCTCACGCGGCCGGCTCAGTACCGTGATCCGGTTTCCCGACAGCCGGCTTCCGATCCAGCTACAGACCGCAACCCGACTGTTCGGCTGGCGGGAGTAAGTGCTTAGGGAGCCGGCACGCGAAAGACGGCTAAGGGGAAGAGTGAAGGCGAATTGACTCTTGCACAACTCTTCATAAAAGTGCCGGATTGTCGAATTCGGCTCGTTCGACTGAAATACTATCGGCCTCACCCAGCGGCACGCTCTTGATCCGGCGACGGACCGCAAGTCGGACGTACGATCGGCAAGGGCAAAGCCAAAGAGTGGGGCGGATGGGAAAAAGCGAACAAGCCGGAAGAAAGCAAGTCGGCACACAAATGACTAACAAACACATTAAAGTGTGCCATAATAAAAGGGTAATAATATTCTTACATATGCACCCGGCATTCCGGGGATTTAACAAACTGTTTGGCAAAAGCAAGTTTATGCACAGATACATCTAAGCACCGGCTAGATCAGGACCAGCCGGAGGGACATTCGCAGAGCCGGCCGCCGGGTTCGCCTCAGGTGTGTCCGCTGCCTCATCATCTTCCACCTCCTCCTCGTCATCAGACGGTGGGTTCGGATCCTCGACAAAGATGCCCTTGTTGACGAAGTCGGCGATGGCGCAGGCACGGGCAAGCCGGGCAGTCTTGTTTTCCGCCGGAAGATTGTCCTCCACGTCG
Organism: Lolium rigidum; assembly: GCF_022539505.1. Classification (NCBI taxonomy): domain Eukaryota; kingdom Viridiplantae; phylum Streptophyta; class Magnoliopsida; order Poales; family Poaceae; genus Lolium; species Lolium rigidum. Next base: position 184,544,526 of record NC_061510.1, on the reverse strand, counting down.
GCCCGCCGACACTCCAGCTGGTCGAGGCTGACCTCGTCATACCAAGAAAGCACAAAGGAGAGGGCCATGTCGGCTCCGGCACGCGCAGCGGACTCCTTCCAGTCGAGGAAGCGGTCGGGCGCCTGGTCGAGCCAGGCGATGAGCTTGGCAAGGTCCTTCGGCAGCGTCTCCGTCGGCCATAACAGCCGGATCAGCTCTTCGGCCGCCTTCCTCAGCTCCCAGCCCAACTTGGTGATCGGCTCCACGCGGGCGGCCATGGACGCCAAGTAATCGTCCATGGAGAAGCAGTCGGAGCTCTGCTCACCGGTGGCCTGCCGCCTGGCATCCCGCGCCCTGCCGGCTGCAGCTAACGCCGCCTCCTGCGCCTCTGGGAAGGCCGCTGCAAAAATAAAAGAGCATGTTAAAAATCCGAAAGTCCGGCTGACAGCAGCCGGCAGATCCCTGCCAACTGTATCAGCCGCAAGCCGGGGAAAGGACAGAAAAATGCAAAATTTCAAAGTAAAAAGAAGACTGGCGGCAGCCGGCAAGAACCGACTGCCCCCAGCCTGAAGATGGAGATTGTCGAAGTCTAAAAAGAAGACTGGCGGCAGCCGGCAAGAACCGACTGCCCCCAGCCTGAAGATGGAGATTGTCGAAGTCTAAAAAGAAGACTGGCGGCAGCCGGCAAGAACCGACTGCCCCCAGCCTGAAGATGGAGATATTGAAAAAGCAAAATGGTTTCAACCGCCGCCTGCCAACTCAAGCCGACAGCCGACAGCCGAAAGCCGGCAAAGGGAAAGGAAGAAAACTAAAGACTCACCCGCCAAGCCGCGGTCGAGCGCGCTAATCTCCTCCACCCACCGCTTGGCGGTGGCAGACAACTCATTGGATTTGGAGGTCACCTCTTGGCGAAGCGCCAGACGCTGCTGATCCACCTCCTCCAGTCGCTTGCGGAGATCCGCTACCTCTTTCCGGCCAACCTCCCTCGCAGCTTCGAGCTCGGTGACATGGTTGGCCTCAAGCCGGCGCAGCCGCGCTAGCTACCCGCTCGTCTCCTGCGCCTTGGCAGCGGTGGCCTTGGCCGCCTCCTTGGCTTCGGCGCACTGCTCGCGGGCGGCTCGGAGATCCTCCTCCAGCTGAGGGACCAGGGCGGCGACGGCTGCAAATGAAAACCATCAGCCGGATAAACCAAAAAAGCAAAAAACAACAAGTCAAAAAAGAAGACCATACCTTTGGCGGCCTCCAGCTCGCGGGCCATGCTGGCCAGCTCGTTCTTGGCCTTGTGGTAGCTGACGACGACTCGGTTATACAGGGCAGTCCGCCTGTCCGACACCGTCTGAAGAAAAGACGAAGATAAGTATTTAAACGAAACCCGGACCGGCTCCAAGCAGCCAGCCCACGCCTCGGAGGGCTACCAGGATAATACCACAATTAAAAAAGATAACGCGGTTATATGCTAACCTTCTCAGCCGCCTCCAGCCGCGCCAGGCGGGCCTCACTCTCGTCGGCTTGCCTCTTGGCCATGGCACGGAAGCCGGAGAAGAACATGTTCATGGGCGCCACTCCCGGCCGCCCTCTCGGCTGGTCACCTCGCAGGCGTCCGCCCGGTGCCAGTCCTTTTCCATAGTGGCAGCTGAGCCAAGGCTGGCTGCGGGTGCGGACACCACGTTCAGCAGCATGGCGGCCTTGGCCACATGAAGACCTTGAGGCGGCTCCGACGGGCCCTTCGTCCTCACCAACGCCCGAGCATCGGCGTCGCTCGAACGCGCCGGCTCATCCCTGGGCGGCTCCTTCCTGGCCGGCTCCTCCCTCGTCGGCTCCGAAGACGGAGGCGGCGCGGGTGAAGCAGTCGGCCCGGTCGGGACCGCAGACCCCGGCGCCTGCGGTGCTTCGTCCGAGCTCGCGTCCAGCACGACGACGTCGGGCGCGGCTCCGCCGGCCCAGGCCGCAGGCGGCATGGCCCCACCATCTCCGGCCCCGCCGGATGCACCCCTGCCGGCTCCGGCTGCAGGCTCCAGAAGTCGAGCGCGGCGCGGGAATAGATCGTCAAGATTCGGCGGGCCGGAGCGGCGAGCCGGCCCATCCTGAGCGCTGGAGCCGGGCGCCACAGAAGAAGGTGCAGCTGAAGAAGACGCCCCCGCGGAAGGCGGCGTATCCACAGGCGGCACGATGATGGGTGGCGTGCGCGCACGTGATGAAGGTTGCGGCGTCGGCTCCCTCCTATGCTGCCGCGAAACAGGCGGCACGACTCGGGTAGCCGGACGAGAGCCGCCGCCCTTGGAGAATTTTATAGCAGCCCTAGTCGGCCAAACAAGAGAAGATAAGCAAAAAAGAGAAGGAAAGAAAAGGAATCAAACAGCGAATAAGAGAAACTCACCCGGCCGCCTCCGGAACCTTCATGGGTTCCATCCGGCGCTGCTTCTTGACCTTCGCCTCCAGCGCGGCCGTGGACCGCTCGCCGGCCCGCTTCTTCCCCTTAGGCGCAGACGAGGAACTCGCCGAGGTGGAAGGCGGCCTCACGATCAGGGGCACCGCTCAAATCGGCGAGGCGGCGGACGACGCCGACTCGTCCTCCTCCTGCTGCTCTGGAGAAGGCGACAGGTTGTGCTCTCCTTGGCCGCCTTGGTCAGCCGCCTCCGGCAGGTCATTGTCGCCGGCTTGGTCAGCCGGATCGACATGGTCAGCCGTCCAGACCTTCTGCGCCAGGTCGCCGTCTTCAAACCCCTGGCGATCGAAGAGCTGCAGACAAATAAAAAAGAAAGAATGTAAGGATGAAGCCGGCCACGCAGTCGCAAGCCGGAACTCGGCCAATACGCAAAGACTCACCAGCTCCGGCGGTTCCGCCCGGCTGTGGGGCTCCATCCCCCAGTCCCAGCTGTCGTCCTCAGGCATTTTCGCCGACGAGATGAAGTTCACCCGCCGAGCGATCTGAGCCTTGGTGATCTCCACCGTGGACGTCCGGGTCGGATCGAACCGGCCAGACATGTGCCCGATCTTATGGACACGTGCCTGTAGAGGCAGCACCCGGCGGGCGGCGAAGGTACAGAGGAGGTCCTCGGCGCACAGCCGGCCCTCCGTGACACAACCCAGCAGGAAGTCCCAGAGGAGGTTTACCTCAGCGTCCGGGTCCACCGACTTGGCGTTGTGGCCCCAGTTGATCCGGCCGATTGGCGGTGCCGGGTTGTACTCCGGCAGGTTGAGCCGGTCGAACGCCGGGTTCTCGCTCCGCACGTAGAAGAAGGACATCTGCCACTTCTTCACCGAGTCCACCGTCGGGATCTTCGGGAAGGGCGTGCCCGTGCGGGAGTAGATGGAGGAGGCGCCGCAGGCTCGCAGTTGGCCGTCCGTGGTCTGCGCCTTCAAGTAGAAGAGCCGGCTCCAGAAGTCGATGTCCGGCCATAAGCCGGCGTAGCCCTCCATGAAGGCCACGTAGCAGCTCAGCAAGACGCAGGCGTTGGCTGGAAGATGATGTGGCTGCATGCCGAAGAAGTTGAGGAAGCGACGGAAGAAGGGCGAAGCCGGCAGGCCCAGCCCCCGATCGAAATGCGCCCCGAAGACTACGCGCTCGCCGGGTTGCGGGGTCGGCTCTATCTCTTCACCGGGCGCCCGCGTGACCACCCCCGACGGGATCCGGCGAAGACGAACGAGGCGCGCGTGTCGTCCTCCTTCATGTACGAGCCCTCCCAAGATCCGCTTGGAGGGGCCATCGCCGTGGACGAGGAAGAAGAAGAGGACCACGAGAGCGCGAATGGCGAGGAAGAACCACGAGACGGCAGCGACGGCGGCGGCGGAGAGCGTACCGTCGAGACGCGAGGACCCGTGGCAACGGCTGGGCGCGCGGACAACTACGGAACGGCGGAGGAGCGTGGCCGCGCTTGTTCGCCGAGGTTCGCCAGGAGGTCGCCGGAGGAGTTGTGGAGGCGCGGAGAAGCTCGCTCGAGCGGGAGAGAGAAGATGGGGGCGCAGGGACGAAGTGGGCGAAGTGGCCGCTTCGGTACCGCCCCAGGGCATTTATAGCCGCCTACCCCGCACGACGCGCCGCCACGTGGCGATCGTGGGCCACGATCGCGGATTAACTGCGCCGTAACTGCGCCCACTACTGCTGCGGTTACTGGAAACGGCCACACCGTGTCGCCCACGACCGCAGAGGATCCGGAAGAGACAGCGATGTGACCAGACGAAACGGCCGCTGCGGCGAAGTCAGAAGCCATCAAGTCGGGCGCAGGGCCCGAGGCGGCGGAGACTCCGGCGCGCCCAAGTCGCAGCCGGACGCTTTCCTCCAACCCGGCCTAAAAACTTTTCTAACAAGGCGGAACAGCCTCCAGCGATTGGAGTATTAAAAAATCCACACAACGAAGTGGCGTCCGGCTTGAGAGCAGCCGGACGGAGCAAGCCGGAAGAGGGCGCAGCCGGCTGAACGGAAATTCTCAGCCGGCCCCTCGGGTGCTTCTCAGAGAACAATCCGCAAGATCAGAGACTAAGGGTCAGGGAAACCTGCCCAGGTCCTTCTTTACACAGGACCTTGCCAGCTTCGGGGACTAATGTCGGGGGGAAGACCCCGGGTAGGGCAAAGGACTAAGAACAACCGGCTCAAGGCTTGTCGGCCCGCGGCAAAGGCCGGCTGAGGAGCAGCCGGCTGGAGCCGTGGCCGGCTGCCTTGGGAGCCGGCTGGTTCAAAGTCCACGCTGGCCTGGTTGCAGCCGACTGCGTTGTGGCTAGGCCGGCTTCAACTTGTCATATCCGGCTGGGTTTACCTCTCCCTGACATGGTCCGGGTTGGTGAGGCTTGCAGGAGAAGGAACTGGAAGGGTAGTCCGGCTCCTATAGTCCACGATGATCTCACCCTCCGTAAAGGGCGGGGCACTGTAGAGCAACAGTGCCTCCGCCGGACAGGGCATCATGGCGCCGTACGGCTACAGGTCATGATGGCGACAGGGACACCTCCTCTCCATACCGCTGACTCCGGCAGGCGGATGGAACCGGCCATGAGGCCTCAACGGCTCCTGACGTCAACGCCTCGGGAAGGAGCAGAAGCCGAAGCCGGCCAGTTGGCCACTAGGTCTTAGGGACTCTTATGTAAAGTGCCAGCGCCTATATAAGCTGCACTACCCCCCTCGTGCGGGGGAGGATCGATCATTCCACACTCATTTAGACTTAGCGCTGCCCTGTGAGAGAGACCATCGTCTTCCTTAGCCTCCCAGGAGCAGCCGGATACAGCTCCAGGAGCACCATTGTTCTGTGATATCATCCTATACACTCATAGCAGGAGTAGAGGTGTTACCTCCACAGGAGGGCCTCGAACCTGGGTACGTCGCCGTGTCGCTCGTGCCCATACCCGCATCCGGATACCACCGTAGACCATATTAGGAACCACTCTCTTTAGCCATCCTATGGCATATGCCGTGACGATACCACGACACCGGCTGGCAGGGGTAGATGCTTAAGGAGCCGGCACGCGAAAAACGACTAAGGGAAAGAGTGAAGGCGAATTGACCCTTGTACAACTTTTCATAAAAGTGCCGGACTGTTCAACTCGGCTCGTTCGGCTGAAATACTATCGACCTCACCCAGCGGCACGCTCTTGATCCGGCGACGAATCGCAAGTCGAACGTACGATCGGCAAGAGCACAGCCAAAGAGTGGGGCGGATGGAAAAAAGCGAATGGGCAGAGGGAAAACAAGCCGGCACACAAATGATTAAACAAACACACTAAAGTGTGACTTCATAAAAAAGGCTGATAATATTGTCTTACATATGCACCCGGCATTCCGGGGATTTAACAAATCGTCTTGCAAAAGTAAAATGCATGCAGATAGATCTAGGCGCCGGCTGGAGGAGGACCAGCCGGAGGAGCATCTGTCGAGCCAGCCGCCGGGTCCGCCTCTGGCGCATCCGGTGCGTCATCCATCTCTTCGTCTTCGGACTCCTCCTCGTCCTCTTCGGGCGGATTCGGGCGATAGCGCAGGCGCGGGCAAGCCGGGCGGTCTTGTTCTCCGCGCTGAGCTTGTCCTCCACGTCGGCCCGCCGGTTCTCCAGCTGGTCGAGGCTAACCTCTTCATACCAGGAGAGCACGAAGCTCAGCGCCATGTCAGCCCTAGCACGCGCCGCTGAGTCCTTCCATTCGAGGAAGCGGTCGGGCGCCTTCTCGAGCCAGTTGATGAGGTTGGCGAGCTCCTTTGGCAGCGTCTCCGTTGGCCAGAGCAGCCGGATCAGCTCCTCCGCCGCCTTCTTGAGCTCCCAGCCCAGCATGGTGATCGGCTCGACGCGGGCGGCCATGGACGCCAAGTAGTCGTCCATGGAGAAATAGTCAGAGCTTTGCTCGCCGGTAGCCTGCCGACGGGCATCTCGCGCCTTGCCAGCCGCCGCTAGTGCCGCCGCATGCGCCTCGGGGAAGGCCGCTGCAAAGATGAAGGAATTTCAGAAACATGAAGATCCGGCTGAAAGCAGCCGGCAGATCCCTGCCAACTGCAATCAGCCGCAAGCCAGGGAAAGAGCAGAAAAACACAGATTTTCGAAGTAAAAAAAGACTGGTGGCAGCCGGCGAGAAACGCCGCCTGCCCCCAGCCTGAAGATGGAGATCATCGAAAAAGAAAAACTGGCGGCAGCCGGTGAGAAACGCCGCGTGCCCCCAACCTGAAGATGGAGATCATCGAAAAAGAAAGACTGGCGGTAGCCGGCGAGAAACGCCGCCTGCCCCCAGCCTGAAGATGGAGATAACAAACGCTAAGTGGTTTCACTTGCCGCCTGCCCGCATAAGCCGGCAGCCGACAGCCGAAAGCCGGCAAGAGGACGAAATAGTGAAAAAACAAGGACTTACCCGCCAAGCCGCGGTCAAGGGCGCTAATCTCCGTCACCCAGCTTGGCGGTAGCCGTCAGCTCGTTGGACTTGGAGGTCACCTCGTCACGGAGCGCCAGGCGCTGCTTGTCCACCTCCTCCAGCCGCCTGCTGAGGTCTTCCACCTCCTTCCGCCCAACCTGCTTCGCAGCTTCGAGCTCCGTGAGGTGGTTGGCTTCGAGCCGGCGCAGCCGCGTCAGCTCCCCCTCGGTCTCCAGCGCTTTAGCGGCTGCGCCCCGGGCCGCCTTCTCGCTCTCGGCGCATTGAGCGCGGGCGGCCCGAAGATCCTCCTCCAGCTGGGGAACCCGGGCGGCAGCAGCTGCATGCCGGCAAGCGGAAGCCGTCAGCCGGATAAACCAAAGAGAAAAGAAAGAAGTTAAAAAAAAGAAGCCTCACCCTTGGCAACCTCGAGCTCACGGGCCATGTCGCCCCGCTCGGTCTTGGCCTTGTGGTAGCTAGCCACGAGCCGGTTGTAGAGGGCGGTCCGCTTATCCGTCACCACCTGAAAAAGAAAAGCCAAGCATAAGCATTCAAACGAAGCCCGGACCGGCTCCAAGCAGCCGGCCCACGCCTCGGAGGGCTACCAGGACGGTACATACTAAAAATGCAAAAAAGCAGCACACATATGAACTAACCTTGCCGGCAGTCTCCACCCGCTGCAGGCGGTTCTCGGTCTCGGCGGCTGAGCCCTTGATGAAGGTGCGGAAGCTGGAGAAAAACATCTCCATGGATGCCACGCCCCTGCCTCCTTCCCGGCTGGACACCTCGCTGACGTCCGCCTGGCGCCATTCCTTCACCATGGTGCCGGCCGAGCCGAGGCTGGAGTCGGGGGCGGACACCACGTTCAACAGCGAGGCGGTCGGAGAAATGTGAAGGCCGGGCCCCGGCTGCGCTGGTCCCTGAGGCGCCTGCGCCGGGCCCTTTGCCTTCACCAGCGCCCTGGCATCAGCATCAGCCGGACGGGCCGGCTCCTGCCTCACCGGCTCCTCCCTTCCCGGCTCCGAAGCTGGCGGCGGTGCAGCAGCGCCAGCCGGCCCGGTGGGGATGGTAGACTCCGGCGGAGGCGGCGCGTCGTCCGAGCTCGTGTCAAGGACGACGACGTCAGGCGCGGCCCTGCCGGCTCCGACCGTAGGCACTATAGGCCGACTACGGCTCGGGAAGAAATCGTCCATCGAAGGCTGGCCGGCACGGCGAGCCGGCTCACTTCGAGAGCCGGAGCCGGGAGCACCCGGCGAAGGTGCAGCTGAAGGGCCCGACCCCGCAGCAGGCGGCGTGACGACGGGCGGCGTGCGCGAACGTGGCGGAGGCTGCGGAGTCGGCTCCCTCCTCTGCCGCTGAAGCGGCGACGCGATCCTTGAAGCAGGGCACGAGCCGGCGCCCTTGGAAAACTTGATGGCGGACCTAGATGGTCGAGCAAGAAAAAGATAAGCAAAAGAAGAAAGAAAAGGAATCAAACAAGAAAAGCAAAAACTTACCCGTCCGCTTCCGGAACCTTCTTCGGCCTCGCCCGGCGCTGCTTCTTCAGCTTCGCCTCCAGCTGGGCGGTGGTCCGCTCGTTGGGCCGCTTGCGCCCCTTGGGCGCAGATGAGGAAGCCGTCGAGGTCATAGTCGGCCTCACCGACAGGGGCACCGCATGGAGTGGCACCGAGGCAGATGACGCCGGATCCTCGTCCTGCTCCTCCTGCCCCTCCTGTTGCGGAGACGGCGGCGGATCGTTCTGGCCACGGGCGGCTTGTTCGGCCGCCTCCGGGCTCTCATCGTCGCCGGCTTGGTCAGCCGGATCAACATGATCCGGCGTCCACTCCTTCAGCTCCAGGTTGCCGTCTTCAACCTGCTGCCGGGCGAAAAGCTGCAAACAGAAAACAAACAAATAAGACAAAGTCGGTCACGCAGCCGCAAGCCAGCATCCGGCCAGAGAAGAGAAGACTTACCTGAGGCGGTAGATCCTTCCGGCTGTAGGGCTCCATCCCCCAGTCCCAGTTGTCGGGCAACTTCGCCTGGGAGACAAAGTTCACCCGCTGGGCGATTTGAGCCTTGGTGAGCTCCAGCTTGGACGTCCGGGTCGGATCGAACCGGCCGGACATGTGACAGATCTTGTGGGCGCGTGCCTGCAGTGGCAGCACCCGGCGGGAGGCGTAGAAGCAGAGCAAGTCGGCTGCGCACAGCCGCTCCTCGGTAACACACTCCTGGAGAAAATCCCAAAGCATGTTCACCTCCGCATGCTGGTCCGCCGACTTGTGGTTGGCACCCCAGTTGAGCCGGGCAGCCGGTGGGTCCGGGTTGTACTCCGGCAGCTTTATCCAGTCGACCACCGGGTTGTCGTTCCTCACGTTGAAGAATGACATCTGCCATTTCTTCACCGAGTCCACAGTCAGGATCTTCGGGAAAGGCGTGGCCGTGCGCGAGTAGATGGAGGCGGCGCCGCAGGCTCGCAGGTGGCCGTCGGTGGTCTGAGCCTTGAGGAAGAAGAGCCGGCTCCAGAAATCCACGTCGGGCCACAAGCCGACGTAGCCCTCCATGAAGGCCACGTAGCAGCTCAACGTGATGAAGGCGTTGGCCGGCAGGTGGTGCGGCTGCAGGCCAAAGAAGTCGAGGAAGTGCCGGAGAAAGGCTGAAGCCGGCAGCCCCAGCCCCCGGTCGAAGTGCGCCCCAAAGACGACGCGTTCGCCGGGCTCCGAATTCGGCGCCACCTCTTTCCCCGGAGCTCGCGTGACCACCTGCTCCGGGATCCGGCGGAGGCGAACCAAGCGGGCGATGTCGGCGTCGTTCATGTATGAGCCCTCCCACGAGCCGCTTGGGAGAGCCATCGCCGTGGAGGAAGAAGAAGAGGACCACGAAAGAGAAAAGGGCGACGAAGAGCCACTCAGCGACGGGGAACGCGGCGGTGGCGAGCGTACCGTGGATGCGCGGGGTCCCGTGGTGCCGGATCGGTGCGGATCGGCGGAGGAGCTTGGCCGCAACTGGTCACCGGAGTTCGCCAGAGGTCCGCCGGCGAGATCGACCGGGTGCGAAGAATGGCTCGAACAGAGGAGAGACGAAGCCACGGGTGCGACGAGGAAGAAGAAGTGTGGGGAAGAGTTGCCTCGGGGCCGTGCCGCCGCATTTATAGACGCCTGGTGGGAGGCCAAGTGGCGAACGTGGGCCACAACGCGCGGATTTATTGCGCCACGATCTCCCCCACGCCTCCAACGGTTAGCAGTAACGGCTACACCACGATGCCCACCACCGCAGAGAATCCGGAGGAGACATTGATTTGACCAGACGAAGCGAAACGGCAGTAGTTGCCGTCAGAACCGTCAAGTCGGGCGTAGGATTCGAGGCGGCGGAGACTCCGGCGCGCCCAAGCCGCAGCCGGACGTCCCTTCCCAATCCGACCCAAATTCTCTCAACAAGGCGGAAGCGCCTCCAACACTTACAAAAAGCAAAACCGCGAAAACAAAGCGGCGCCCGGTTCGAGAGCAGCCGGATGAAGCAAGCCAAATGAGGGCGCAGCCGGCTGAATGAAAATTCTCAGCCGGCCCCTCGAGTGCTCTCCAGATGAAGGTCATGAGATCAAAGACTAACGACCAGGGAAACCTGCCCAGGCCCTTCTCTACGCAGGACCTTGCCAGCTTCAGGGGCTAATGTCGGGGGGAAGACCCCGGGTAGGGCAAAAGACTCGGAGCAGTTGGCTCAAGGCCGGCTGGCCCGTGGCAAAGGCCGGCTGAGGAGCAGCCGGCTGGAGCCGTGGCTGGCTGCCTTGGGAGCCGGCTGGCTCAAAGTCTTTGCCGGCCTAGTCACGGCCGCCTGCGCTGTGGCTGGGCCGGCTTCTACGTGCCATATCCGGCTTGGTTGTATCTCCCTGACCGGCTCGAAGCCGGCGAGCCTTGCATGAGAAGGAACTGGGAGGGTGATCCGGGTGCACAAAGTCCACGCTGATCTCACCTTCCCTAAAGTAAGGGGCACTGTGGAGCAACAGTGCCCCCCGTCGGACAGGCCATCATGGCTCAGGCTGCGCCACGCCGCTACAGGCCATCGATGGCGACAGGGACGCTTCCTCCATACCACTGACTTCCTGCACGAGACATGACAGGCCACAATGCCTCAACGGCTGCTGACGACAGCGCCTCGGGAAGGAGCGGGAAGCTGGAGCCGGCGCAGCCGGCCACTAGGTCTTAGGGACTTCTTTGTATATTGCCAGCGCCTACATAAGCTGAGCTACCCCTCTCGTGCGGGGGGACGATCGATCTTTGGTCATTTCTAGTCTTAGAGCTGCCCTGTGAGACAGACCTTCGTCTACCTTAGCCTCCCAGGAGCAGCCGGATACAGCTCAAGGAGCACCATTGTACTGTGATATTGCTTATACACTCTAGAGCAAGAGTAGAGGTGTTACCTCCATAAGAGGGCCTCGAACCTGGGTACGTCGCCGTGTCGCTCGTGCTCATACCCGCATCCGGATACCGCCGTAGGCCATACTAGGAACCACTCTCATTAGCCACCCTATGGCATATGCCGTGACGATACCACGACAACCATATCTTCAAAGAAAATTGGGTCCTTTACTACATGGAGCACAACATAAATAATACTACCCCCGTCCATACATAAGTTACTAAACTTTGTCTAGAGATGGTTTCATCTATATATGTTTTTAGTGTGTAGATACATCTGTATCTTGAAGGAAAAATGTGAGCCGCTAACTTTTTGAATAGAGCGAGTAATACAATTCGGATAAACAATGGTGTAGTAAAACAAATACTCCTGCCCATCATAAAACAAAACACAGACTGACTCAAATATATGTACAGATCACAAACAAGGTTTCATCAGAACCCGAGCATATACATGCAGAGATGACCGTTGGATCACATAAAACAAAAGTTCCGTGGCATACTAATGCCCCCAAAACAAGCAGACGTCGGACAGCGCCAACGTACTAGCAGCTACCAATATGGAGCTGCAGTATAAACAAATGGTACAGCGACATTTCCACCAAAACAAAAGCTGGGCTATCACTTCTTGCCCAGACAAGCCTTGCTCCTTCATATGCGACTTCCTTTTCTCTTATGGATGTTGAACTTTGAATTAGATGGGTTCCTGACAGCGCGTTCTTTTCGTGTCCTTGATGTTGCACTCGGATCAGGTCGGTTACTTGTCGGGAAATGAACAAATTGATCAGCAAAAGCCATATGTAAATGAATGCAAAGGTTACATATGAATGACTAACCCGGTCTAACCGAGTAGGGATGTAAAGCTGCACCAACGTCTAGTAGAATTGTACTTTCTCCATCGCCGCTTGCTCATATCTAATTGGAATACTCCCTCCTTTGCCCGTACAACCAGCTCATTTTTGTCCTCAAATACGCAGAGTAACCTTACTGCATGTTTCCAATTGTATGGAAATGATGTGCCAAGGCCAAGACAAGTATCCAATTCAAAATTTATATGACATGTCCATGACTCGTGATCGCCTGTTGATGATCTTGTACTGGCCCATGTTTGTAGGGTGAAGTCTCTTATAACCGCATGGGCAACATCACCATTATGTCCCTTGAAGATGTGAATGTTAAGCTTGAATATATCATGCGTCTCATGAGGGCACTGAATATATTTCAGAGCCTTCTTTGCATGATCAAGCTCAATGATATATCTAGACTTCGTTGGCCAGTACAAAATACCCCCCCTATGAGAGTTGTCGGTCTACGGTCAATCTCTGACAGCATCGGAGTTGATCGAGCTAGAAACTCCCATTCTTTTGAATCTGATGAGTAGATATGAGCCTGTGCATCGTAACTTTTAGTTGTTATCCAAACAACCGAGAACTTGCAACAATGTGTAAACGGTTCAGAGTTGTTTCTTGAACAGAGAATTGAGCCACTGCTTTCAATTATGTGATTGCGCTATGGTGGTTCTGGTATCGCTGTGAGAACTTCCCTAACTGGATCCCGGACTTATATATACCCACTGGATACATTAGAATGGAGTAGCACCATACCATCACGGCATCCCAGGACATAGATTTTGGGACTGTTCACTTCAGACGGGATTGCCAGCTTCTGCAAGATGGCCGAGTGAAGATCATGCTCTGTGATGAATCGATTGTCCTCGGAGTTGTTGGTGAAAAACCCTAGCAATGGGTTTCCTCCGTTGTGTGACACAGTTATCTTTCTGAAATAATTGCTTCTCATACATTGCCTCCATGCTTTCTTGGTGCCTGATGCAGCTAGTAAACAGGTTGGATGGGGAGGAAGACTGACAAGAATCTGAGAGACTACATCTTCAGGCAGATCGTTGATTGTTGTGGGTGTCCTTCGACTGAAGCTGGTAGGATTACGCAAATCACACGATGCATCGTCAAAATTATGTAAACATCACACTGCATCATCTAATTTTTTAAACAAAATGCAACATCTAATTTGACTAAACAGCAAAATGCATCATCTAATTCATCATCAAAGTTTCCTAAACTGCAGAGTGCATCAGCAAAATCAAAATATTGTAAATAGCACAATGCATCAGCAAAATCAAAAAAATGTAAACAGGACAATGCATCAGCAAATCAAAATAATGTAAACAGCACAATGCATCAGCAAAATCAAAATAATGTAAACGGGACAATGCAAAAACACCACAAAAATAGGACGCACCAACGGAAGGCAATCTCGCATCTACAGTAAAAATTGCTAACGTGTCAACACGATTGGAGGAAAAAGAGACATCTACAGGACCCAAAACTCTCTGGTAACATCAGATGGGGTTAGCTTTGATATAGGTAATAAAATGTAAACAACACAATGCATCATCTAAGTTGACAGTAAAATTCACCATGAAAAATTCCTGAACAGGACAGTACATCAGAAAAATTACTACCTAAAAAGCATAATGAATCACCCAAATTACATAAGAAGCAGAATGCATCATCAAAAATACAAAAACATCTCAATGCATCATCAAGTCTGGTTTGGTCAAAACCCCCAATCCACAAGATCTAACCTCATTGCAGTTGGGGAAGGTAGAACTTACAAAGGGGTTGACGAGTCATGATCATATGCAACAAGCGCCGCCTTATATGAAGTCTCCATCCAAGCTCTTGACGCGTTCCAAGCAGCAAGCTTCGAAGCCTCCGACGGTTCTCCCGGCTGCGCCGCCAAAACTCTCGAAGCACGAGCCAAGACTTTCCAACAAAATGTCGCTTCGATACGAGCATTCGCCAGCGTCTGGGCCCATCCTAGCCACCGCCTTTGCCTTTGCCTCCACATCCGCTTTACATGTCTCCGCCGATGCATGCAGAGAATCCGTCTCCACTTTCCACGTATCCGCCGACTCAGTTAGGCATCGAGGGACGCCGTTTTCATTTCCTAGAAAACCCAGTAACTTACTCACATTGCAATCCCCAAATTAAGGTTATATCGAACAAAATGACCGATGAACCTCTCTACTCGCCGGAGGTTGGAGATGTACATACCTGCGAAGATCGGTGCGGTGGTGCTTGACGGTGGTGCGTCGGGGACGGGGGAGAACTCGGCGGGGAGAATGGTGGCGCGGCCCAAGACGGAGGCGCGGAGAGGGGCGACGGTGCGGTCATCGAACCTCGGCAGACAGTATTTTGTATATATATAGATATATATATGTATATATATATATATATGAGAAGAAGAATAAAGTCTGGTCGAATGAGGCAGCGCGACCGGCAGAGTACAACCGAAGGCTACTAGTACTACCTTGGAAAACTGTAGTAATATAATATAATAAAAATAATGGCCTTACTTAAACCACTCTTGTCAGTGTGGCATTGCGTCCAAATTTAATGCATTCTGTGGAAATCGGAATAATGCTGTAAAAACTCTCATATATAACATGCACTGGCACTTTCTAACAAAATGTCGCTTCAAGACCAGCATCGAGCGATGTCGTCTCCATTTCCTAGAAAAACCACTGACTTACTTACACTGCAATCCCAAAATAAAGGTGTTATATCGAACAAAATGACGTATGCACCTCTACTTGCCGAAGGTTGGAGATGTACATACATGCGAAGGTCGGTGACGGTGGTGCGTCGGGGACGGGGTAGAGCGCGGCGGGGAGGATGGTGGCACGGCCCCAAAAGGCAGCTCAGAGAGGGTCAATGGTACGGTGATCGAACCACGGCGGACAGCCTTTTATAGTAGTAATACCTCCATCCCAAAGCTTAACGCTAATTTATTGAAAAGTCAAACCAGGTAAAGTTTGACCAAACTTTTAGAACAATCTATCAACAAATATAATGTTTTGTAGATACCGTACATAAACTAATTTTATTATCTATTTAATGATATTAATTTTGTATTTTGCATGTTACTGATATTTCGTAAAAGCTTAGTCAAACTTGACATAGTTTGACTTTCTAAAAATAATAAATCTTTAAGCTTTGGAATGGATGGCATATATGCGTAGAAGGCATTCTGGTCAAATGAGGCAGCTCGGCCAGCAGAGCACAAGTACAAATAAAATACAATTGTTGCAAAATATCATCATATAAACAGATAGAACATTATGTCATAATGGAACAACCTAGTGATCAATATTACACACTAGGAGCAACACCACGTAACTGATTCAATAAACGTCATCCTCAGAAGAGATCCCAAACTCTTCCCATCGGAACGTATCGCAGCCGCGTTGGTAATGGATGACTTCTCTTCTTCGTATCGTAAGGAGAGGTGAAGTTCAGGGTCATTGTAGGCGGCGCAGCTGAGTTTGGGTTTTGCGATGTAGGCGGGACGCTTGTAAGCTCGTAATGGAATTGTGTTTGGTGTTTTGTGCCGTTAATTGGGTGCTTAGAGCGTCCGTTCTGAGAGCTCTAGAGGTAGAGGGATAAGTGCGGGAACTGGTGAGTGTGTGGCGGGGTGTGATGGGTTTCAAATTTTGGATTGTGCGTGTACATAAATTTTGCCTACTGGTACAAATGTAGAGTAGTAATACCTCTATCCCAAACCTTAAGGCTTATATTATAATTCTAAAAATTCAAACTATGTCAAGTTTGACCAAGTTTAACCAAAAAGCTTTAACATGCAAAATACAAATTCAAAAAAGCACTCTGTAACCCTTAAGGTTTGGGATGGAGGTAGCAGTTTAGTACGGAGTAGTGAAAAAATGTGCTCAAAATAATTCATTGACTACGTATACAGAGAGATGGTAGTAAACACATGAACCAGGGAAATAAGTAAGCATAATCTTCACATGATATTAGCAGGCTGCCAAATTCGCCATACTACTCTCTTCTTTTTTTTCTTTTTTTGAACGGGGAAGGGATCCGAAGGTCCCAGAACAACAAAAAAAATTATAATAGTAGTACTCATTTGAGAAGGCAGTAGAAGAAGGATCCTAGAAGAACCAAATGCTTTTATTATTGATACGTCTCCAACGTATCGATAATTTCTTGTGTTCCATGCCACATTATTGATGTTATCTACATGTTTTATGCACACTTTATGTCATATTCGTGCATTTTCTGGAACTAACCTATTAACAAGATGCCGAAGTGCCGGTTCCTGTTTTCTCGCTGTTTTGGTTTCGAAATCCTAGTAACGAAATATTCTCGGAATCGGACGAAATCAACGCCAAAGTTCCTATTTTCATCGGAAGCATCCAGAACACCCGGGAAGGACCGGAGGGGGCCACGGGGCCACCAAACCCTAGGCCGGCGCGCCGGAGGGGGCCGCGCCGCCCTATGGTGTGGCCCCCCTGTCGGCCCTCCTGCGCCGCCTCTTCGCCTATATAAAGCCCCCGGATCGAGAAAACCCGATACCAATTGACGACCCCCACGGAACCCTGCCCGAGCCGCCGCCATCGCGAAGCCAAGCTCTGGGGGACAGGATCTCTGTTCCGGCACCCCGCCGGAGCGGGGAAGTGCCCCCGGAAGGCTTCTCCATCGACACCGCTGCCATCTCCACCGCCATCTTCATCACCGCTGCTGCTCCCATGAGGAGGGAGTAGTTCTCCATCGAGGCTCGGGGCTGTACCGGTAGCTATGTGGTTCATCTCTCTCCTATGTGCTTCAATACAATAATCTCATGAGCTGCCTTACATGATTGAGATTCATATGATGATGCTTGTAATCTAGATGTCATTATGCTAGTCAAGTGAGTTTTACTTATGTGATCTCCGGAGACTCCTAGTCCCACGTGTGTAAAGGTGACGAGTGTGTGCACCGTGTGGGTCTCTTAGGCTAGATTTCACGAATACTTACTCATTGAATGGCATAGTGAGGTGCTTATTTATATCTCTTTAAGATTGCAGCGTGTTGTATCACAATTTATCTATGTGCTACTCTAGTGATGTGTTATTAAAGTAGTTCTATTCCTCCCTGCACGTGTGTAATGGTGACAGGTGCGTGCACCGTGTTAGTACTTGGTTTATGCTATGATCATGATCTCTTGTAGATTATGGAGTTAACTATTGCTATGATAATATTGATGTGATCTATTCCTCCTACATATGCATGAAGGTGACAGTGTGCATGCTATGCTAGTACTTGGTTTAGTAGCGTTGATCTATCTTACACTAAAGGTTACTAAAACATGAGCATTATTGTGGAGCTTGTTAACTCCGGCATTGAGGGTTCGTGTAATCCTACGCAATGTGTTCATCATCCAACAAAAGTGTAGAGTATGCATTTATCTATTCTGTTATGTGATCAATGTTGAGAGTATCCACTAGTGAAAGTGTAATCCCTAGGCCTTGTTCCTAAATACTGCTGAGTTACTACTGCTTGTTTACTATCGCTGCGTTACTACCGCTGAGTTACTATCGCTTGTTTATTGTTTTATCTGCGTTACTATCGCTGCAATACCACCACCATCAACTACACGCCAAGCACTTTTTCGGCACCGTTGCTACTCGCTCATACTTATTTATACCACCTGTATTTCACTATCTCTTCGCCGAACTAGTGCACCTATTTGGTGTGTTGGGGACACAAGAGACTTCTTGCTTTGTGGTTGCAGGGTTGCATGAGAGGGATATCTTTGACCTCTTCCTCCCCGAGTTCGATAAACCTTGGGTATCCACTTAAGGGAAACTTGCTGCTGTTCTACAAACCTCTCGCTCTTGGAGGCCCAACACCGTCTACAGGAAAGGAGGGGAACGTAGACATCAAGCACTTTTCACGGCGCCGTTGCTGGGAGGAAAGGTAAAAGGCTCTCATACTACGGTCCCAGGTAAAGTATTTTTCCGGCGCCGTCGTGTGTGTGCTCAAAGCTATTTCCTTTAGATCCTGCAATTGCATCTTTTTGTTTCTTGTTTACACTAGTTTGGCATAATGGACAACAATGAGCTTCTTATTCTATTTCCTGAATTAAAACATGGATTGTTTGGTGCGAAAATTAAAAAACCTATGGAATCTTATTTGCATGCTGGTAGTAATATTAGTATGAACGCTTCGAACACCATTGTTGACAATAATATAGAAAGTTCTAAGCTTGGGGAAGCTGGTTTTCATGATATTTTTAGTCCCCCAAGCATTGAGGAGAAAATTTTCTTTGATGATACTTTGCCTCCTATTTCTGATGATGATAATGATAATGGTCTTTTGGCGCCACCTACTATGGAGAGTAAATTTTGTTGTGATTATACTATGCCTCCTACACTTGATGAGAATAATAATGATAGCTACTTTGTTGAATTTGCTCCCACTACAACTAATAAAATTGATTATGCTTATGTGGAGAGTAATAATTTTATGCATGAGACTCATGATAAGAATGCTTTATGTGATAGTTATATTGTTGAGTTTGCTCATGATGCTACTGAAAGTTATTATGAGAGAGGAAAATATGGTTGTAGAAGTTTTCATGTTACTAAAACACCTCTCTATGTGCTGAAATTTTTGAAGCTATACTTGTTTTATCTTCCTATGCTTGTTACTTTGCTCCTCATGAACTTGTTTATTTACAAGATTCCTATGCATAGGAAGCATGTTAGACTTAAATATGTTTTGAATTTGCCTCTTGATGCTCTCTTTTGCTTCACATACTATCTCTTGCGAGTGCATCATTAAAACTGCTGAGCCCATCTTAATGGCTAAAAAGAAAGAACTTCTTGGGAGATAATCCATGTGTTATTTTGCTACAGTACTTTGTTTTATATTTGTGTATTGGAAGTTGTTTACTACTGTAGAAACCACTCCTTATCTTAGTTTTATGTTTTGTTGTGCCAAGTAAAGTCTTTGATAGAAAAGTAAGTACTAGATTTGGATTACTGCGCAGTTCCAGATTTCTTTGCTGTCACGAATCTGAGCCCACTGCCCTGCAGGAAGCTCAGAAAATTATGCCAATTTACGTGCATGATCCTCAGATATGTACGCAACTTTCATTCAATTTGAGCATTTTCATTTGAGCAAGTCTGGTGCCATTTTAAAATTCGTCAATACGAACTGTTCTGTTTTGACAGATTCTGCCTTTTATTTCGCATTGCCTCTTTCGCTATGTTGGATGAATTTCTTTGATCCGTTAATGTCCAGTAGCATTATGCAATGTCCAGAAGTGTTAAGAATGATTGTGTCACCTCTGAATATGTCAATTTATATTGTGCACTAACCCTCTAATGAGTTGTTTCGAGTTTGGTGTGGAGGAAGTTTTCAAGGATCAAGAGAGGAGTATGATGCAACATGATCAAGGAGAGTGAAAGCTCTAAGCTTGGGGATGCACCCGGTGGTTCACCCCTGCATATATCAAGAAGACTCAAGCGTCTAAGCTTGGGGATGCCCAAGGCATCCCCTTCTTCATCAACAAATTATCAGGTTCCTCCCCTGAAACTATATTTTTATTCGGCCACATCTTATGTGCTTTACTTGGAGCGTCTGTTTGTTTGTTTCTATTTTTGTTTATGTTTGAATAAGTTCATCATGCTTGTGTGGGAGAGAGACACGCTCCGCTGGTTCATATGAACACATGTGTTCTTAGCTCATAATATTCATGGCGAAGTTTCCTCTTCGTTAAATTGTTATATGGTTGGAATTGGAAAATGATACATGTAGTAATTGCTATAATGTCTTGGGTAATGTGATACTTGGCAATTGTTGTGCTCATGTTTAAGCTCTTGCATCATATACTTTGCACCTATTAGTGAAGAATACATAGAGCATGCTAAAATTTGGTTTGCATAATTGGTCTCTCTAAGGTCTAGATAATTTCTAGTAAGGTGTTTGAACAACAAGGAAGACGATGTATAGTCTTATAATACTTGTAATATGTCTTTTATGTGAGTTTTGCTTTACTAGTTCATCCTTGTGTTTGCCTCAAACAACCTTGCTAGCCTAAACCTTGTATCGAGAGGGAATACTTCTCATGCATCCAAATACTTGAGCCAACACTATGCCATTTGTGTCCACCATACCTACCTACTACATGGTATTTCTCCGCCATTCCAAAGTAAATTGCTTGAGTGCTACCTTTAAACAATTCAAAATTTATCACCTCTGATTTGTGTCAATGTTTTATAGCTCATGAGGAAGTATGTGGTGTTTATCTTTCAATCTTGTTGGGCAACTTTCACCAATGGACTAGTGGCTTCATCCGCTTATCCAATAATTTTGCAAAAAGAGCTGGCAATGGGATTCCCAGTCCCAAATTAATTAACAAAAATAGACACTCCTCCATGGTATGTGATTGTTGGACGGCACCCGAAGGATTCGGTTAGCCATGGCTTGTGTAAGCAAAGGTTGGGAGGAGTGTCATCATAATAAAACTAAAATAAAAAAGGCACTCCTTTATGGTATGAGATTGTTGGCAGGCACCCGAGGGTTCGGTTAGCCATGGTTTGTGAAAGAAAGGTTGGAAGGAGTGCCATCCCAAAATAAAATAAAATGGGAGCCGCTCTTTGAAGGTTTGTCTGGCAAGGGGGTTAGAGTACCCGCTACCATTCGTTGACAACAACATACACCTCTCAAAACTTTATTTTTATGCTCTCTTTATGTTTTCAAAATCAAAGCTCTAGCACAAATATAGCAATCGATGCTTTCCTCTTTGAAGGACCATTCTTTTACTTTTATGTTGAGTCAGTTCACCTACCTCTCTCCACCTCAAGAAGCAAACACTTGTGTGAACTTTGCATTGATTCTTACATACTTGCTTATTGCATTTGTTATATTGCTTTGCATTGACAATTATCCATGAGATATACATGTTATAAGTTGAAAGCAACCGCTGAAACTTAATCTTCTTTTGTGTTGCTTCAATGCCTCTACTTTGAATTATTTCTTTATGAGTTAACTTTTATGCAAGACTTATTGATGCTTGTCTTGAAGTGCTATTCATGAAAAGTCTTTGCTTTATGATTCAGTCGTTTACTCATGTCATATACATTGTTTTGATCGCTGCATTCACTACATATGCTTTACAAATAGTATGATCAAGTTTATGATGGCATGTCACTCCAGAAATTATCTTTGTTATCGTTTTACCTGCTCGGGACGAGCAGAACTAAGCTTAGGGATGCTGATACGTCTCCAACGTATCGATAATTTCTTGTGTTCCATGCCACATTATTGATGTTATCTACATGTTTTATGCACACTTTATGTCATATTCGTGCATTTTCTCGGAACTAACCTATTAACAAGATGCCGAAGTGCCGGTTCTCGTTTTCTGCTGTTTTTGGTTTCAAAAATCCTAGTAACGAAATATTCTCGGAATCGGACGAAATCAACGCCAAAGTTCCTATTTTCATCGGAAGCATCCGGAACACCCGGGAAGGACCGGAGGGGGCCACGGGGCCACCAAACCCTAGGCTGGCGCGGCCGGAGGGGGGCCGCGCCGCCCTATGGTGTGGCCCCCTGTCAGCCCTCCTGCGCCGCCTCTTCGCCTATATAAAGCCCCTGGATCAGAAAACCCGATACCAATTGACGAAACCCACGAAACCTCGCCGGAGCCGCCGCCATCGCGAAGCCAAGATCCGGGGACAGGATCTCTGTTCCGGCACCCTGCCGGAGCGGGGAAGTGCCCCGGAAGGCTTCTCCATCGACACCGCTGCCATCTCCACCGCCATCTTCATCACCGCTGCTGCTCCCATGAGGAGGGAGTAGTTCTCCATCGAGGCTCGGGGCTGTACCGGTAGCTATGTGGTTCATCTCTCTCCTATGTGCTTCAATACAATAATCTCATGAGCTGCCTTACATGATTGAGATTCATATGATGATGCTTGTAATCTAGATGTCATTATGCTAGTCAAGTGAGTTTTACTTATGTGATCTCCGGAGACTCCTAGTCCCACGTGTGTAAAGGTGACAAGTGTGTGCACCGTGTGGGTCTCTTAGGCTAGATTTCACAGAATACTTACTCATTGAATGGCATAGTGAGGTGCTTATTTATATCTCTTTAAGATTGCAGCGTGTTGTATCACAATTTATCTATGTGCTACTCTAGTGATGTGTTATTAAAGTAGTTCTATTCCTCCTGCACGTGTGTAATGGTGACAGTGCGTGCACCGTGTTAGTACTTGGTTTATGCTATGATCATGATCTCTTGTAGATTATGGAGTTAACTATTGCTATGATAATATTGATGTGATCTATTCCTCCTACATATGCATGAAGGTGACAAGTGTGCATGCTATGCTAGTACTTGGTTTAGTAGCGTTGATCTATCTTACACTAAAGGTTACTAAAACATGAGCATTATTATGGAGCTTGTTAACTCCGGCATTGAGGGTTCGTGTAATCCTACGCAATGTGTTCATCATCCAACAAAAGTGTAGAGTATGCATTTATCTATTCTGTTATGTGATCAATGTTGAGAGTATCCACTAGTGAAAGTGTAATCCCTAGGCCTTGTTCCTAAATACTGCTGAGTTACTACCGCTTGTTTACTACTGCTGCGTTACTACTGCTGAGTTACTACTCGCTTGTTTATCGTTTCTATCAGCGTTACTCGCTGCAATACCACCACCATCAACTACACGCCAAGCACTTTTCTCGGCACCGTTGCTACTGCTCATACTTATTTATACCACCCGTATTTCACTATCTCTTCGCCGAACTAGTGCACCTATTTGGTGTGTTGGGGACACAAGAGACTTCTTGCTTTGTGGTTGCAGTGGTTGCATGAGAGGGATATCTTTGACCTCTTCCTCCCTGAGTTCGATAAACCTTGGGTATCCACTTAAGGGAAACTTGCTGCTGTTCTACAAACCTCTGCTCTTGGAGGCCCAACACTGTCTACAGGAAAGGAGGGGGAACGTAGACATCAATTATCCACAGCTGTTCGGCTCTTTTCCTTCTCGTGTAAGCTATCGCGTAATGATTATACTAATGGTCGGATGGTAGTACAACCATTCACGCAAACTTCTGCGCCCTTCGTCATGTCAGCATCGTATCCCAGTGTGCAAGCAGTCTGCTCGAATGAAATACTCCTAAGTACGTATGGTATTCCCTCCAAAGGCACACCACACGTGAGTCGACTATAGGATTCAAGAAATGGGCATCATGAACAAATTTCGAGGATGGCTATGATTTTTTTAGTGAACACTTTTTTTTGCAAATTTTCTACAATCAGTTGATGTTTTCTTTCTAAATACAGTAGTTGGTGTAGATTTAATAGAAGGAAACTTTGGACAGGTTTTCCATTTTTCGTAGCCCCTTGACTAAGTAAAACATACATTTGGTATTGTGTGCGCCAATAAAATGGAAAGTTGATTTCTATTTTGGGGACTAAACAATTGGAAACTCGTTTTCATATGCATGAAAGTTTGAAACTCTAGCTCACAAAGTTGTTTGCCGTGACGAGATGCACATGCATAATGTTTGGTAGGATGAATTTTGCATGCCACCACGTTCACTTGGGCACAAAGTCAAGCAAATTCATACACATACAATATCAAATTGTGAAGTGTTCTATTTGAATACATTCATATGCCTATGTTTTTATTTTTACAAGCAAATAAATAACATAGGATGACTCAATGCACAAGTTGATCTCATTTTGAACTTTTTTTAAACTTCTTCTATTCTATTCAAATTTGATTAGAAGTAGTCGATCGATTGTACACGCCAATCGTATAGCTCGGTGGGTGGATTGGCATTTGAAGTTTGGTCATTGTGTTCTTGTTTGTTACCACCCTCGCAAGGCACGTCCAAGTATTTCCTGTCAGAATTTATGGCATGTATGTAGTTACATAACCTACATTATTTCAATTATAAGTTTAATTACTAGGCGAAAGCTTAAAAATCCATATATAGTTGCAGATTAAGATCAACAAATCCTTGAACCTATATCTACAAAATTGATGGCACTAACGCATCCTAGCAAGCTGAAAGCATGTCTACCCTACTGCTTGCAAAAGGTGGAATTATGACAATAATGTGCAACTGTTAAAATTTGGTAGCCCTCCTTCACAAATAACACACATCTAGCCATTTTTGTATAGTAATAAAAAGGGAAATCATTCTTTCATGCATGCATATAATTGTTAGAATCTCTTGTTTGTGAAGTTGATTAAAATACGATCTCTTCCAAACCTGAGGTCATATGATAACTAAAAAGTTTTGTATGGCGGGATTTTGCATCAAACTACATGCGCACAATACTCACTTGTGGGCAGAAAGCCAAGCAAACTCATATTACTAGGTTTGTATTAATTTGTTCTAGAAATTTCACCATCACATATGATTTTGTGATTGCGATAATTTTACTTAAAAAACTTCTTCCAAATTCAAATTTTCTTCAAACATGCCAACGGTACATGTCTACCAATTAATAATTAAGGGTACGCCAAACATACTACCTCGTAGGGTACATAAAAAAATTACTAGATTTTATGGCATGTACTAATTACACATAATCTACAAGTCAATGTTGAGTTTAATGATCAGCCGAAAACTAGAAAACAAATACATATAGTTGCAAATTAACCGAGAAAAGCTCTAGTATCCTTTAAAACCATAGAAAATGGCCATGCATGCATGCATCCTACCCATAATAATTAATTAAGGTCTCGATCTCTATACTGCTCACGAAGTTTGGAATCCTGGCAAATATGCAACTTGTTTCATTAATTTACCATGGCGAGATAGATGCATGCACATCGATCTCTTAAAAAATGTGGTCACATATGTTAAATATAAGTTTGTAAAGGATTTGGCATCCATATATGCTCACCGGATATATAGATAAGGCCAAGCAAACACATCGAATATTTGTGAAGATTTTATTTTTGCTAGAACCTTCAAATTTTTAGATTTACATCACACACGATTCAATGCGCAAAAATAAATTATATATATAATTGAAAATCGAGTCAAAAGTCATCAAACTACTAGATAATGGCCATGAATCCTACTACATCCATCCCGAAGCATATATATGAGGCTTATATTATATTTTGAAAGTCAAACTATGTCAAGTTTGACTATTTTTTTACCAGAACCTTCAGCATGTAAAATACAAATCCGTTGCCATTAGACAGATAATGAAGTATATATTCATATGGTATCTAAAAAATCATATTTGTGTTGATAGATTCTTTAAAGGTTTGGTCAAACTTTACCTAGGTTGACTTTTTAAATATGATTTTTTAGATTGCTTTATACACATGTCAAGATTCACATGTGTTCCAAAATTGGGGTGATTATCAGTCAATTTGCCATGGCAAACCTAATAGGACACTTATTCTTGGACGGTCGAGTATTAATCGAAGTTTCGTACCAACTCGTGCATGATTATCCTTGCGCTTCACATGTTTCGAGATGTTCTTTAGAGAGAGGGAGAGAGAGGGAGAGATAGACAAAATATTCCTTCGAGAGAGGGATAGGACAACCAACTGGACCACGATTAAAAGATCATCTGGACCTGCTTCACCCAAACTGTTGAGTACGCGATCATCCTTCTGGTTCTTCCCCTTTTTTATCTGACTAACCATGAGCCTCCACTGACCCCCATTCATATCTTGTTCCTATCATCCATCAAAAAAGTTGACCAGAAGCAAGAAAAGACTTCTAATTCATATAAATCGACTCTAATATATGAATGAATCTAGACACATTTTAGTTCTAGATACATACATACTAGAGTCAAGTAAGATGAATTGGAGGGAGTACCTCCATCCCAAAGCCTGAAGGTTTTTTTTTTAAGTTAAACCAAGTAAAGTTTGACAACACATTTATATAAGAACTACTGTATCAACAAATATGATATTGTGTAGATACCATATGAAAACATATTTCATTATCTATCTAATGATATTGAACTTATATTTTGCATGTTATTGTTTTTTTTGCAAAGAATAACAAGAAACAATGAAATTCCAAAGCAGTCCCTCAATTATGCAGTAAGGCCAAATGTCCTAAACATATAATAGAAAAGGCAATCAGGTACTTCCCCTACTTGGATACATCAATCTTAATATTAATGAAAGTTAAACTAACATCAGTAATCTACGCTAGACCGGGGAAACTGGCTGGAATGGGCACACCCTCTCGTGTGCTTCAAAATCAAACAGTGAGATCCATCTTGCACAACCTTTGTTCTTGCACTGCGCCACGAATGTGGTGAGCAGGTTTTCAACACATGGGCAGTGCTTGAAGACAGCTCCCTGGTCGCACAGCGGGCACTTCGCGCCTGGTAGGTTCCCGGAGCAGGCACCGCATGGACCTCCATTCTCGCACACCAGGCACTTTCCGCCCGACAGTTTCTCGATGCAGGCGGGGCATGCAAAATGACCGGCATCCTTCGTCCCATAGCACTGGCAAATTGAAATAGTGTGATTCTCTGTGACAGTAACATGAATCAAAGTTGTGAAGAACTTACACATGCTGCATCTGAACTTTCCAAGGATGCTTCTGGCGATAGTCAGTCTCACCATACCAGTTAGATCCTCGTTCGGTGGCGGCAACTCCATCTTCTCCGGTATGGAACAAAGCTACTCTATGAAATGCGAAGGGATTCTGGATTTGATCCTAGGGGCTGGCCGGCTGGGCGTGTGAGGGTGGTGTAGGATAACGTAGCATAGAAAACAAAAAATTTCCTACCGCGAACACGAAATCCAAGCCAAGATGCAATCTAGAAGACGGTAGCAACGAGGGGATTATCGAGTCTCACCCTTGAAGAGATTCCAAAGCCTACAAGATGAGGCTCTTGTTGCTGCGGTAGACGTTCACTTGCCGCTTGCAAAAGCGCGTAGAAGATCTTGATCACGGCGCCACGAACGGGCAGCACCTCCGTACTTGGTCACACGTTCGGTTGTTGATGAAGACGACGTCCACCTCCCCGTTCCAGCGGGCAGCGGAAGTAGTAGCTCCTCTTGAATCCGGCAGCACGACGGCGTGGTGTCGGTGGTGGTGGAGAAACCCGGCGGAGCTTCGCTAAGCGTGCGGGATGTGGTGGAGGAGAGAGGGCCGCTAGGGTTTGGGAGAGGGGGGCGCCGGCCACTAAGGGGTGCGGCCACCTTGTGGTCTTGGGGTGGCCGGCCCCCTCCCCTTGGCACCTCATTATATAGGTGGAAGCCACAAGTGTTGGACTACAAGTCTCCGAATAAGACTCGAACCCAAAACCTTCCATGTGATAGGGAAACCTACCCAAGGAGGGAATCCCACTTGGCCCCTTCCATGTGGGGGGGGGTGGCCGGCCCCCTTTGGGGAGTCCACTTGGGACTCCTCCCCCTTAGGGTTGGCCGGCCATGGGAGGTGGAGTCCCTCCGGGACTCCTCCTTCCTTAGTAGTTTCTTCCGGACTTTTCTAGAACATTCTAGAACCTTCCATAGAACCTTTCGGATCATTTTCAAACACATAAAATGACATCCTATTTATGAATCTTATTCTCCGGACCATTCCGGAACTCCTCGTGATGTCCGGGATCTCATCCGGGACTCCGAACAAATATTCGAACTCCATTCCATATTCAAGTTCTACCATTTCAACATCCAACTTTAAGTGTGTCACCCTACGGTTCGCGAACTATGCGGACATGGTTGAGTACTCACTCCGACCAATAACCAATAGCGGGATCCGGAGATCCATAATGGCTCCCACATATTCAACGATGACTTAGTGATCGAATGAACCATTCACATACGATACCAATTCCCTTTGTCACACGATATTTTACTTGTCCGAGGTTTGATCATCGGTATCACTCTATACCTTGTTCAACCTCGTGTCCTGTCAAGTACTCTTTACTCATACCGTGG
Organism: Lolium rigidum; assembly: GCF_022539505.1. Classification (NCBI taxonomy): domain Eukaryota; kingdom Viridiplantae; phylum Streptophyta; class Magnoliopsida; order Poales; family Poaceae; genus Lolium; species Lolium rigidum. Next base: position 184,516,578 of record NC_061510.1, on the reverse strand, counting down.
TATGTGGTCTCTTATGAACTTATTCATATGCTTGCAAGACATTAGACGACATTCCACCGAGAGGGCCCAGAGTATATCTATCCGTCATCGGGATGGACAAATCCCACTGTTGATCCATATGCCTCAACTCATACTTTCCGAATACTTAATCCCACCTTTATAACCACCCATTTACGCGAGTGGCGTTTGATGTAATCAAAGTACCTTTCCGGTATAAGTGATTTACATGATCTCATGGTCATAAGGACTAGGTAACTATGTATCGAAAGCTTATAGCAAATAACTTAATGACGTGATCTTATGCTACGCTTAATTGGGTGTGTCCATTACATCATTCATACAATGATATAACCTTGTTATTAATAACATCCAATGTTCATGATTATGAAACTAATCATCTATTAATCAACAAGCTAGTTAAGAGGCTTACTAGGGACTCTTTGTTTGTTTACATAACACACATGTATCAATGTTTCGGTTAATACAATTATAGCATGGTATATAAACATTTATCATAAACATAAAGATATATAATAACCACTTTTATTATTGCCTCTTGGGCATATCTCCAACAGTCTCCCACTTGCACTAGAGTCAATAATCTAGATTACATTGTAAGGTACCTAACACCCATGGCATTCTGGTGTTGGTCATGCTTTGCCCTAGGGAGAGCTTTAGTCAAATCTTTACTTCTCCATCTTCGATGTACTCGCGAATCGAATGATAACGCAGCTTGATATGCTTCAGCCTCTTGTGTGACCTTGGTTCTTGTGGATTGGCGATGGCACCCATGTTGTCACAGTAGATGACTAGTGGGTCCAATGCACTAGGAACCACACCGAGCTCTACAATGAACCTCTTCATCCATACCGCTTCTGATGAAGCCTCCGAAGCCGCTATGTACTCCGATTCTGTTGAGGATTTCGCCACCGTGCATTGCTTCGAGCTTGCCCAGCTTACTGCAGCACCATTCAATATAAACACGTACCCAGACTGTGACTTAGAGTCATCAGGATCAGTGTTCCAACTTGCATCGGTGTAACTTGTTACAACAAGCTCTTGGTCACCTCCATAACAAAGAAACATATCCTTAGTTCTTTTTAAGTACTTCAGGATATTCTTGACCGCTGTCCAGTGTTCCATTCCTGGATCACTTTGATATCTGCTAGTCAAACTAACATCATGTGCTATATTCGGTCTTGTACATAGCATGGCATACATGATAGAGCCTACTGCCGAGGCATAGGGGATCTGACTCATCCTTTCTCTTTCTTCTGCCGTAGCCGGACCTTGAGTCTTACTCAAGACCTTGCCTGGTAACATAGGTAAGAATCCTTTCTTACTTTCGTCCATTTTAAACTTCTTTAGAATCTTGTCCAGGTATGTACTCTGTGATAGCCCTATTAGACGTCTTGATCTATCTCTATAAATCTTGATGCCTAATATATACGATGCTTCACCAAGGTCTTTCATTGAAAAACTATTATTCAAATAACCCTTTACACTTGCTTAATAGTTCTATATCATTCCCAATCAATAATATGTCATCTACATATAATATCGGGAATGCTACAGAGCTCCCACTCACTTTCTTGTAAATACAGGCCTCTCCATGACACTGTATAAACCCGAAGTCTTTGATCACCTTATCAAAGCGTCGGTTCCAACTTCTCGATGCTTGCTTCAGTCCATAGATTGAACGCTGAAGCTTGCATACTTTGTCAACATTTTTAGGATCGACAAAACCTTTGGGTTGTACCATATACAACTCTTCCTCAATGTCTCCATTAAGGAACGCCGTTTTGACATCCATCTGCCAAATCTCATAATCGAAAAATGCAGCTATTGCTAACAAAATCCTCACAGATTTTAGCTTCGCTACAGGTGAGAAAGTCTCATCGTAGTCAACACCTTGAATTTGTCGGAAACCCTTTGCGACAAGTCGAGCTTTATAGACGGTAATATTACCATCGGCATCCGTTTTTCTCTTGAAGATCCATTTATTCTCGACAGCCTTGCGGCTATCGGGTAAGTCTACCAAAGTCCATACTTTGTTATCATACATGGATCCCATTTCGGATTTCATGGCTTCTTGCCATTTGTTGGAATACGGGCTCATCATCGCTTCTTCATAAGTCGCAGGGTCTTCATCATTGTTATCCACAATCATGACATTTAGACAAGGATCATACCAATCTGGAGTGGCACGTTCCCTTGTCGATCTGCGAGGTTCAGTAGCTATCTCATTTGAAGTTTCATGATCATTATCATTAGCTTCCTCTGTTGCCGGTGCAGGCGGTACAGGAACATCTTCCGGTACTGCGCTACTCTGATCAACGAGCAGAGATTCTTCAATCTCATCGAGTTCTACTTCTCTTCCAGTCACTTCTTTAGTGAGAAATTCTTTCTCAAGAAAGGTTCCGTTCTTAGCAACAAAGATCTTGCCTTCGGATCTGTGATAGAAAGTGTACCCTATAGTTTCCTTAGGGTATCCTATGAAGATGCATTTCTCCGCTTTGGGTTCTAGCTTGTCCGGTTGTAACTTTTTACATAGGCTTCGCAACCCCAAACTTTTAGGAACGACAGACTTAGGTTTCTTACTAAACCATAATTCATACGGCGTCGTTTCAACGGATTTTGATGGTGCTCTATTTAAAGTGAATGCGGCTGTCTCTAATGCATAACTCCAAAATGATAACGGCAAATCAGTAAGAGACATCATAGAACGAACCATATCTAAGAGAGTTCGATTACGACGTTCGGACACACCGTTTCGTTGTGGTGTACCTGGCGGTGTCAATTGTGAAAGTATTCCGCATTTCTTTAAATGCATGCCAAACTCATAACTCAGATATTCACCTCCGCGATCAGATCGTAGAAATTTAATCTTCTTGTTACGTTGATTTTCTACTTCACTTTGGAATTCCTTAAACTTCTCGAAAGTTTCGGATTTATGTTTCATGAAATAGATATACCCATATCTCGCTCGGATCATCCGTGAAGGTTAGAACATAACGATAACCACCGCGCGATGCTACACTCATTGGTCCGCACACATCGGTATGTATGATTTCCAATAAGTCCGTAGCTCGCTCCATAATACCGAGAGAATGGAGTCTTAGTCATTTTTCCCATTAGACATGCTTCGCATCTATCAAGTGACTCAAAGTCAAGTGATTCAAGTAATCCATCAATATGGAGTTTCTTCATGCGTTTCACTCCAATATGACCAAGACGACAGTGCCACATATAAGTAGAATTATCATTCAATTTAATTCGCTTAGCATCAATGTTATGTATATGTGTATTACTACTATCGAGATCTAATAGAAATAAGCCATTCTAATCTGGTGCTCGACCATAAAAGATATTATTCATAAAAATAGAACAACCATTATTCTCAGACTTGAATGAATAACCGTCTTGCATTAAACAAGATCCAGATATAATGTTCATGCTCAACGCGGGTACAAAATAACAATTATTGAGGCTTAAACCTAATCCCGAAGGTAGATGTAGAGGAAGTGTGCCGATAGCGATCACATCGACTTTGGATCCATTTCCAACGCGCATGGTCACTTCATCCTTTAGTAGTCTTCGTTTATTCTTTAGTTCCTGTTTCGAGTTACAACTATGAGCAACCGAACCAAGTATCAAATACCCGGGTACTAGTACGAGAACCAGTAAGATAAACATCTATAACATGTATATCGGATATACCTTCTTTCTTCGTCTTGACAAGGCCGCTCTTCGGATCCGCCAAATACTTGGAGCAATTACGCTTCCGGTGTCCCTTCTCCTTGCGATAATAGCACTCGGCATCGGGCTTAGGGCCAGTCTTAGGTTTCACAGGAGGCGTGGCAGCTTTCTTGCCACTCTTCTTGTTCTTGCCTTTAGACTTGCCCTATTTCTTGAAGCTAGTGGTCTTGTTGACCATCAACACTTGGTGCTCTTTCTTAATTTCAATTTCAGCAGATTTTAGCATGGCGAAGAGTTCGAGTAACTCTTTGTTCATGTTCTGCATATTGTAATTCATCACAAAGTTCTTGTAACTAGGTGGCGGTGATTGAAGGACACGATTAATCCCCGATCCGTTAGGAATCACTATTCCCAAGTCACCGAGTTTCTTCGCATGCCCGGTCATGGCGAGCATGTGCTCACTAACGGAGCTGCCTTCTTCCATCATGCAGCTGAAGAAGTGTTTCGATGCTTCATAGCATTCCACGGCCGCATGAGTCTCAAAGATAGTTTTCAACTCATTGACTAACTCATGTGGATCGTGGTGCTCAAAACGTTTTTGAAGATCGGCTTCCAGACTGCATAAGATGGCACACTGAACTTGAGAGTACCGAGTTTTCCGAGTCGCGTAAACATTCTTTACTTCATCGGTTTCAGTTTCTGCAGGAGGGTCACCTAGCGGTGCATCAAGCACATATTGCAGATTTCCGCCATTGAAGAAGATCCTCACATGACGGAACCAGTCGGTGAAGTTGCTACCGTTGCTCTTAAGCTTTTCTTTCTCTAGGAACTGGTTAAAATTGATTGGGGACGCCATATCTACAACATATTTGCAATAGTTTAGACTAAGTTTATGACAAACTGAGTTCAAATTTTAATCTATACCTAATAATAAAAGCAAAAGGGTTTCTCCCTCGGTCGTTCGTCCAACTTTTTATTGGACAGATTTACCCTCCCACCAAATCACATAATACACCAAATTGACATTTACCGTTTCGTTTTTTTTTTTTTTTGCTTCTCTAGCCGAGAGCAGAGAACTACTATGCCCGAAAGGACACGTCGCGCCGCTGGCCAGGCCCGCGCCGTCGGCGCTCCTCCTGGGCGCCTACCGCCGTCGGAGAACCTCCCATCGTCGTCCAGCTACCCGCTGCCAGAGACACTCCGACTAGGCCCCCGCCGCCAGAGACCCTTGTACAATGTCTCGACGGGTTTTCCTTCCAATCCCCATCCTGATGACACCCATTGTTCTCCGGCAAGCGGCCCCAACTTCCTCATCAGCGGGAGGAACCATAGTAGCCGGATTCGGGGAGCGGTGCCCCGTTCCACGACTCGGATTCGTCGACCCGGAAACGGAGTCGGGGTCGGTGGGCGGGACGATGCGAGTCGGTCACTGAAACGCGTTTCCCAACAGTCTGTACTCCAACCCGGTTCAGCAACCTTGTTCCTTAAATTCTCCATCTGAAAGTAGCAATCAGCCACGGGAATTGGATCATGGGAAGGTTGGAGGCTTTACCTGGATCCTATTGCGTTTGTGGTCCGTCTCCGTAGTCGACAAATCGCAAACTCCGGCCGCCGGCGGTTTCGTCTACAAGATGTATAAGGCGGAGCAGCGAAGGAGCCAAAGGATGCGCCGCCGGCGTGAAGGCCAGGCCGCCAGGGACAGGTAGTGCGGCAGCGACGGGCTGGCCTCTGCAGTCCGTCTCCGCGCATGGCAAAGACTGCCTGGACGTGGTTGCCGTGGGCTAGCGCCGGCCACCAAGCTGCCCGCGGCTGCAATATGCCAATGTCCCCATCGCTGGGCAAAGGAGAGAGAAAGGTTATTTTTGCTAGCGGCTGTGTCCTGCGGGCTGTGGACAGGCAAGGCCTTCGGATAGGCCTTTGATTTGCATGGGCTATAGCTAGATACTGCTCAGATGACTTGATCCATCGTACCGGGTACGGGGTGATGCTATATGGCGACCTGGTCGGCGTCGAACACGTCCCGCACACCCCTCTCGCATGTGGGCTTGGGCCCATTAACGCGGATTCGTTTCCTCCCTCGTAACGGTTCGCTAGTTTATGTAAGTTATGTTTCACTAGTTACGTGCCCGTGCGTTGCCACGAGCTCGACCTGTCAACATTTTTAAGATCAATACCCATAAAAAGAAAAGATGCGGATTGGGTCACATGACTTTTGATAGAGTAATAGAAATCAAGACTGAGACCTTGAAAATCACTAAATCAGGCTAGAAGTAGTACCAACAAAACAGCCAAATACGACATGCTACTTTCTCTAAAGCTAGCCGCACCAATACTAACACAATCCTATCAGGTAACTGGAGTAACTTCATCGAGTATGCACTAAGGGTCAATCTTCGCCTTGGTCATCTTTTCTTCCTGGGTTTGAATCCTGGTGTTGCTTCGGCAAAAAAAAGTACAAAACATAGCAATGTTAAGAACTGGAAGTGCTTCGTTCAGAAACAACTGCAGAAGATGGTTATGGTGATAGATACCTTAGTTTGCACCTGAATGTTCTCTAGTTCAGCCACTATCCAAGGATGGGCAGTTTCCCAACATCATTGGTAAGTTAACTGATACATGTAACTCTCTAGCAAACTGCATTTGTAGGCAAGAAAAAGTGTCACAACAGAAGCAACAGTTAATATTCTACGAGGACGAACTATAAAAGCAAAGTTGCAAATGTCTTAAAAGCCTGCAGGTGACAGAATATGCTGAAATCTGAATTGAGTTCACATACAAATCAAATTTAGCCCGTACACTCATTACAAACTTGCCAGAGGAGGAAAAATAACAGCGACTGGCATCGTTTAAAGGACTTGAAAGATCACAACAATACAACTACAGCTTTGAGAACCAATAACCAAAAAGAGCAACAACAGACTTATTTCACGCGAAACTAACCTCAATGAAATGAACGATCACAACTCCTTCTCTGTTTGTCACTAAGCATCTGTCCTTTCAAATCTTCACTTGATAAACTTGTCTATTCTCAAGTATATTAAAGAAAAATATTAGTCAAAAAAGTAGCAAAGAAAAAACACAAAAATATAAACTACAAAACAACCATTATGAGTATTGTAAAGTAGGCCTACACTCCTATGCCCTTTCATGAGAAAACAAATTTATTAGGATGGTCACCCCATAAAGCAACGTTAATTTTATAACCACTGAATTTGGAAGACCAATTTAAAGATAGATAGCTGTTACCAGAAGAGACAACCTGAAAATTTAGTCAGCAGAGATAGTTTACGCAAGTATTAAGCTAGATGCTTGCAGACCTAGCTAACCTGCACCATTAAGCTCAAACAAACACGTGCAGCCAATGCATCTTCATACCACATCTGACAATCGTCAATTAATAGCATCTCAAGAGAAAAAATAGGGCCCATTCAGCCACAATATCAGAAACCAAAAAACATTACTGTTCACTAACGAGATACAACATTAATGGATCCACATGTGCTGATACATAATACTACAGTATGAAATGAAAAACATCAGTTAGACCACAACTGGACAACAAACGATTTTCATGAACCAATTCGCAAACTAAAGAACCATCTCTCCTGAAATAAATTATACATATCTTTGTTACCTTAATTATGAGACCAACATTAAAAAAACTCATATCAAACACTCGAACAGAATGAACTGTGATAGCATTAGAAATATTAACTATCTCTTGTAGCATATGAAATATTCACTTTAGTTATTTCAAAACTAATACCACTATTGTAAACAACCAATATTCACTAACTCCAGTCAATTACATGGTTCAAACAATTTAAATATACACTTGGTATTACAAATGTTACAAGAGATACAATTTGTAACTTGAACCCTATCGAAATACAGAAGCAAACGAAGACCTGCATATGCAAACCTCAAGGAACTGTTGCGGGGCATGGCATCGTTCATGAGGAACAACGACATTCATAGCGAATGCTACCGTCGTGTGGCATATTGTGTCGAGGACTGCCGCGTCAGTGTCGCAGGAAGTTGTAGGGCAATATTATTTTGCTTTCAGAGGTCCTCCTCCGCAAGAAATTAAATATTCAGAGACATGAACATTATGGCATCAAAACACCATGGTCGGTTAACAACATAAGAAATGCAAGTGCATTCAGATTTCTTCCATGAGACACCTTTGTCATCACTCAGTCTCACATCAAGAACCTCCGCAACTGCAACAACGTTAGCCATTGTTCACTTCATAAGACGCACATGTTCCTTGTGGAATTACCAATCAGTCGTCAACATCTGTCCGGTTAACAACATAAGAAATGCAAGTGCATTCAGATTTCTTCCATGAGACAACTTTGTCATCACTCAGTCTCAAAATCAAGAACCTCCGCAATTGCAACAACGTTAGCCATTGTTTGCTTCATAAGACGAAAAGGTTCCTTGTGGAATTACCAATCAGTCATCAACATCTGATGCATCAATCATGATGAATCTGAACTTTTGAGCTCGCGTTTCTCAGATGAATCGCAGGGGCATGCTTCAAAGATATTTGCTGCACTGTCAATTTCTCTGTTTAGTGGTTTCGCTTAAGAAGCTCTAGGCACATCATCTATGAAACAAAACTTGCAGGGTTAGGGCATCTCCAGCGGGGCGACGCATATTTATGTCCGTTTGCGTCGGGCACAGACATAAAGAACGTCCGCATGTCCGCATGCGTCTGCCCCTCCCTTCTCCAGCGGCAGAGATGCATTTATTTGACCGCATGCGTGATTAGAGAGGAGAGAGAGGGAAAGATTCTATTTGTGTGGCTAGGAATGAACGCATGTGTGATTAAAGGAGGAGAGAGAGGACTGCATGCAGCCCAACCGGACACAAACGGACGCGCGGATGCGTCCACAGAGACGCATTCCTGGCGCATATTTGGTCCACGTTTGCGTCAGGACGGACGCTGCGGACGTTTTGCGTCTACCTGTTGGAGCGCATTTTTTGTCCGCGCAGACGCAAACGGACGAAAAATGTCCGTTTACGTCGCCCCGGTGGAGATGCCCTTACATTACGTTTCAGAACCATTGAGAAAAATATAAGCATATGAACTGAATTTTGCATTGATGTAGTGATCAAAGTGACATATGTTGACTTATCAATAATTCTAATGAGGAAAATTGCGTCAAAAGAAAAAAATAAATCTGCTCACTGTAGTGCATAATCTTGTCATGAGAAGCACCAATAGGTTGATGTGTACACCAAACTGAATTACCATTTCTACATGAACAGACAAACTCGGGCCAAATGGACAAAATCTGACACTGACTTGTTCTACCAGGTATTTAGAAATCAACTACTCAGGAAACTATTTTCATGTTGAATATAACTTTGTTGTGTTGACGTTTTGCTTACCTACCTACAGGAAACTTAATATTTTTTATCGGTTCTGGTCCAGGGACTTCAACAGTTTGGTAGTGATTTTGCAATGATACAGCAACTATTCCCTGATAAGTCCTGTGGTCAGGTGCAGCAAAAATTTAATGGTCAGGTGCAGCAAAAATTTAAATCTAAGGAGAAAAAACATCCAATGCAAGTCCACGATGCTATACTTCATCGATCAAAAGGTTAGCAATTGCTTTATAACGAGTCCAGCCCGTATTCTTATTTCTGATTGACAGCCAATTTTCGTGATCAAATCATCATACTTTACGGATAAATCCAATAGAGCAGGGTGTAATCTGATAACTAATGTGCAATTTCCTGTTTTAGCCAAGGAGTGATGGACATCGCCATCTTGATTCAAGATGCAGCATAGATGACAATGAAATCCCAGATTTAAATCCAAACCACCTCCCGCAATCACAAAACCGGAAAAAAACATATATACTCATTAGTGCTTACCTAGATAAGATAGTCCACGAGATATCAACAAATGTCCAATAGAACTTTGACAGAAGCGGCCGGCGACAGTGGTCAAGACCAGGCTGCGGCCACCGACCGCGCGCTGTGTGGAGGGAGCGACACCCACGGTGAAGATCTAGCTGGGGAGGGTCCCTGTGACCCAAGTGGGATATCGCCATCGTGCACCCGCTTCCCCGTTCTGCAGCGACGGGTGCCGCACCGCAGGCACATCCTCCCCACGGATAACGACGAGATCGCCGGGAGGGTTGGCGGCGGCAGCAGCCATGACTCACGAGCGGATCGTGGAATCCACGAAGGGGGGCAGGTTGTCGAGTTCGGGAGCGAGGGTTTCAGGTGCCGGGCTCCCGTTCGTGTCACACGAGATCGTTGGGCTTGGCCCAATTGGCCGCCTGCGGGACGATGGGAACGATCGAGGAAAGGAAACGACGTACCACGGATGGGTTGACGACGGAACACTGATATTCTTTTTAGGTAGTAGAGATTGTTTCGCTCGTATATACTGAATAATTTTCGAATCTGAACAACTTTTGAATCGAATTTTTTTTGAAATTTGAACAAATTTCGAATTTATTTTTTTAATTTCAGAATTTTTTAATCTTAAAGTTTTGAAAAAGTTTAGAAATTTGAACTATTTTCGCTTTGAACAATTTTCGAAATTTGATCAATTTTCGGATCTGAATAATTTTCAAAATTTGACCAATTTTCGAATTTGATTTTTTAAAATATTTGAACAAATTTCGAATCTATTTTTTTTCAAATTTCAAAATTTTTAATCTTAATTCTTTGAACAATTTTCGAATTTGTACAATTTTCAAAATTTGAACAATTTTCGAATCTGAACAATTTTCGAAATTTGAACAATTTTCGAATCTGAACAATTTTCAAAATTTGAACAATTTTCGAATCTGAACAATTTTTGAAATTTGATTTTTTTAATCTGAATAATTTTCGACATTTCGAACTTTTCCGAAAATAAAAATATTTCTTAAAAGAATAAAAGAAGAAAAATCGGTCAAAAAACGGAAACCGGGTAGAAATCCAAACAGAAAAAGGAAAAACCAGATGATACAAAGCCAACGCAGTAATGGGCCTGGCCCAATTAGGGGTGTGCGGCGTCCGGTCAGCACCGACCAGTGCGGTGTATAGGATTCACCCCGGGTACGTCGTCCCCAAATCGTTCCGATCGCGTTTCCTTGTCGAATAATACGTTTGAGAGAAGAATACCCTCGCCGTTTCCTACTTTTTGGCAGCCACGTTCCCCGTTCCCCGTTTCCGTTTCTCGACTCGACCGTCCCGGAAACTTGGCTACTATGGGAGGAACGGTACACGCCCGACGCCGATATCTCACCCTAAGGTCCGGCCCGTCCCGCCGCCTTCCGATTTGGCCCCTTTCTTGACCTCCTGTTGTTCTCCGCCCTAACCAGCTCGCCGCCTCTAAGCCACAGCCACGGCGCGGGCGAGATGGACATGGACAAGATCGGCGAAGGAGCGAACGAGATTGGAGGTGACAAAGCTGTTGTGGGCGTAGCCGAGGAGGACGGGGCGGCCGTGGAGCTCGTCGCGGCCCTGATCTGGAACGGCGGTCTCGCACGCTGCTGCCCCAGGAGCTCGAGGCTGCCGCTGCTCCTCAGCGCGCATGGCTGTTGTTGCCGATCTAGCCGTGGCTCGGGCGTGTTCTGTATTAAGGCAGCCAACAGCGCCCAGCTCTGCTCCGGTTAGCTATAGCAGGCCAAGTTCAGTACCAGACTTTGTAGTCGAAGTTCAGGACTAATGCGAACAAACTGAAATCAAGATGGAGAGATAACCTGAATTGGTGCTACACCGAAGCTGCGCATTCCGAATGTTGTATTGTGATAGGTGACTACGCGAGTGTATATAGCAGATTTTGTGTACTTCTTGTACATTGTTTAGAAGAAATTTGAGTATCTATTCTTCCACATTTATATAGGAGTTTTTTTTCATTTGTATATGCATATGTACGGAGTACATAAAATTCGAATTTCAATTCAAATAATTTGAATATTTATCTAAAAATATGCAAAACCATATTTTTTTGAATTAATGTGTTTGAATCGTGGACTTAACTTTGGTATTTTCTACTCGAAGTGCAAATTACAGTTATTGTCTAAAAATATTCACTCCAATATATATGTTTAAGTTAATGTGGTTTGGATCGAGGATTTAACTTTGATATTCCATTTTTGAGAAACAGTGTTCTCGGACTCACGTGCCAACCACCCCCACCCACACTCACACTGTTTCTCCCATATGTAGCACGCCAAAATCCTTCCACACAATAAAGATAAACCATTGCAACAAACGTGCAAATTCCCCGGGAGGAGGCGGTGTCCGACGCTGGCTGTGACCGGGATGAGCAAAAACGTTCGACAGTGGCCTACAAGGATGAGGAGCAGCAGCGTACGATGCTGAACGTGACGACGGAAGGAGATGGCGAAGCCTTGATCTAGATGTGACGGGGGATGAGAGAGATGTCGTCGATCTGTAGGACGAGGAAGAGAGAGGCGTGTCTTGCGACGCTGAGGTCATAGTCTTGGGAACGATAGGGAATTGGGTCGCGGCCTTTTATTTTTACCTTTTCTTTAGGATGCCTAATTTTTTACATGGGTCATGGTCGTGGGTGGTGGGCTTGGGTAGTTGGGTAGTTTTTTCAATTCACTTATGTACTATTTAGTGTATTTATTAATAAAAGGTGAAATGTGCATGTTTATGCATATGTGTACATTGTTGGGAATTCGTAAGAGAATTCCTCGGCGTTGCCGGTGTTTGAACAGATGATCAAATAACTGAGGTGGTTTTGCGAGACAACTCAACAACGATAACTTACTTTTTATGTCTCTATAGTGTAGCTTTTTTATCTTTTATTACAGCGGGCATGTTTTCTTGAAAATTGGATCAAATCACGAGAGATGTTACTGATGGATGGAATGTTCCGCTGCAACGCGCGGGCATTTACCTAGTTTAACAAAATTAAAAACTAGGTGAACTCCCACTCAAAACAATATCCCTCGCATTGTCTTAGTGATCACACGAACCAAATCCACTACACCAAGTCCGATCATCACGAGACAAGATGTAACTTCAATGGCGAACACATCATATTAATCATATGATTCATGCTCTACCTGTCGGTATCACGTGTTCCGAGACCATGTCTGTACATGCTAGGCTCGTCAAGGCCACCTTACTATCCGCATGTGCAAAACTGGCTTGCACCCGTTGTATGCACTTGTTGATTCTATCACACCCGATCATCACGAGATGCTTTGAAACGACAAGTCTTGGCAACGGTGCTACTAAGGAAGAACACTTTATTATCTTGATATTTTAGTGAGAGGGATCATCTTATAATGCTAGCGTCGCGATCTAAGCAAAATAAGATGCATAAAAGGATTAACATCACATGCAGTTCATATGTGATATGATATGGCCCTTTTGTCTTTGCGCCTTTGATCTTCATATCCAAAGCACGGACATGATCTCCATCATCAACGGGCATGATCTCCATCATCGTCGGCGAAGCACCAAGGTCAATGGCGCCGCCTTCATGATTGTCCTCCATGTAGCAACTATTACAACTACTTTGAAATACTACTCAACATGAAATTTAAAGACAACCATAAGGCTCCTGCCGGTTGCCACAATACAATAATGATCATCTCATACATAGTCATCATCACATTATGGCCATATCATATCACCAAACCCTGCAAAAACAAGTTAGACGTTCTCTAATTTGGTTTGCATATTTTACGTGGTTTAGGGTTTTCGAGTAAGATCCAATCTACCTACGAACATGAACCACAACGGTGATACTAGTGTTGTCAATAGAAAGAGTAAATTGAATCTTCACTGTAGTAGGAGAGACAGACACCCGCAAAGCCACTTATGCAATACAAGTTGCATGTCGAGCGTGGAGCAAATCTCATGAACGCGGTCATGTAAAGTTAGCCCGAGCCGCTTCATCCCACTATGCCACAAAGATGCAAAGTACTCAAACTAAAGACAACGAAAGCATCAACGCCCACAAAACCATTGTGTTCTACTCGTGCAACCATCTATGCATAGACACGGCTCTGATACCACTCTAGGAGAACGTAGCATAGAAAACAAAAAATTTCCTACCGCGAACACGAAATCCAAGCCAAGATGCAATGTAGAAGACGGTAGCAACGAGGGGATTATCGAGTCTCACCCTTGAAGAGATTCCAAAGCCTACAAGATGAGGCTCTTGTTGCTGCGGTAGACGTTCACTTGCCGCTTGCAAAAGCGCGTAGAAGATCTTGATCACGGCGCCACGAACGGGCAGCACCTCCGTACTTGGTCACACGTTCGGTTGTTGATGAAGACGACGTCCACCTCACCGTTCCAGCGGGCAGCGGAAGTAGTAGCTCCTCTTGAATCCGGCAGCACGACGGCGTGGTGTCGGTGGTGGTGGAGAAACCCGACGGAGCTTCGCTAAGCGTGCGGGATGTGGTGGAGGAGAGAGGGCCGCTAGGGTTTGGGAGAGGGGGGCGCCGGCCACTAAGGGGTGCGGCCACCTTATGGTCTTGGGGTGGCCGGCCCCCTCCCCTTGGCCCCTCATTATATAGGTGGAAGCCCCAAGTGTTGGACTACAAGTCTCCGAATAAGACCCGAACCCAAAACCTTCCATGTGATAGGGAAACCTACCCAAGGTGGGAATCCCACTTGGGGTGGGATTCCCCACTTCCATGTGGGGGGGTGGCCGGCCCCCTTTGGGGAGTCCACTTGGGACTCCTCCCCCTTAGGGTTGGCCGGCCATGGGAGGTGGAGTCCCTCCGGGACTCCTCCTTCCTTAGTAGTTTCTTCCGGACTTTTCTAGAACCTTCTAGAACCTTCCATAGAACCTTCCGGATCATTTTCAAACACATAAAATGACATCCTATATATGAATCTTATTCTCCGGACCATTCCGGAACTCCTCGTGATGTCCGGGATCTCATCCGGGACTCCAAACAAATATTCGAACTCCATTCCATATTCAAGTTCTACCATTTCAACATCCAACTTTAAGTGTGTCACCCTACGGTTCGCGAACTATGCGGACATGGTTGAGTACTCACTCCGACCAATAACCAATAGCGGGATCTGGAGATCCATAATGGCTCCCACATATTCAACGATGACTTAGTGATCGAATGAACCATTCACATACGATACCAATTCCCTTTGTCACACGATATTTTACTTGTCCGAGGTTTGATCATCGGTATCACTCTATACCTTGTTTAACCTCGTCTCCTGTCAAGTACTCTTTACTCGTACCGTGGTATGTGGTCTCATATGAACTTATTCATATGCTTGCAAGACATTAGACGACATTCCACCGAGAGGGCCCAGAGTATATCTATCCGTCATCGGGTTGGACAAATCCCACTGTTGATCCATATGCCTCAACTCATACTTTCCGGATACTTAATCCCACCTTTATAACCACCCATTTATGCAGTGGCGTTTGATGTAATCAAAGTACCTTTCCGGTATAAGTGATTTACATGATCTCATGGTCATAAGGACTAGGTAACTATGTATCGAAAGCTTATAGCAAATAACTTAATGACGTGATCTTATGCTACGCTTAATTGGGTGTGTCCATTACATCATTCATACAATGATATAACCTTGTTATTAATAACATCCAATATTCATGATTATGAAACTAATCATCTATTAATCAACAAGCTAGTTAAGAGGCTTACTAGGGACTCTTTGTTTGTTTACATAACACACATGTATCAATGTTTCGGTTAGTACAATTATAGCATGGTATATAAACATTTATCATAAACATAAAGATATATAATAACCACTTTTATTATTGCCTCTTGGGCATATCTCCAACAGGTGGAGACTGGAACTTCGGAAGAGGATTCAGGATAAGAGGCTCTAAAGCGGTACAGCCTGTGGTGAGGGGGTCCTCATGAGATGGGTGGGTGGGGTGGGGTGAGAAGACATGTCTCACCATTTTTAGGTGATGTTGTCTGGTTTGCAGGGTTTGTGCTTGCTAGCGGAGGTGGATAAATTAGAGAGAGAGAGAGAGAGTGTGTGTGTGTGTGTGAGTCTGAATGCTCCCCGTCTTCTCTATATTTTTTTTGAGACAGGGGTCTTCTCTATTTTTTGGTTGCTGGGGTTTTGCTTCCTTACCGCACCGTAACTTGTACTGAAGTGTGCAACCTTCACGCATGGGAACCACACATAAGTGACCTGGTCTAGTACTACCTAAGGAAAATACTAAACATGTCGTACCCAATACAACATATATAGAATGTTCTTTTACTGTAGGATTTGCACTACAAGATTCATATAGAATATGTTCCTACAAATCAAACAAGTAGTGTAGGAATAATCCTACATAATGCCTACACAATTCATATGAATCAAAGAAGCCCTACAGCAGATATACTACTTATTATATTGAAATTATGGCAATTGAGTTTAATCGTCCCAAGCTGAAAAATAGAACCATGTATAGCAGCAAATTGACATAAATCTTCAAGCCTACAACATAGCCACCGTGAAAAAAGGCCTACTACTTGCGATACTGAAATTGTTGCAGTGTGCTATGTGCACCTTGTTTTGGTAGCGCTTTACACACAAAGAACACACCTTTTATTTCGCCAGGTTTGTGCGCTAATAAAGTACTCCTACAGTACTAGAAATTGGATTGTTCTATTTTTGGATCTTAGCTGGAGCGGTGTTTGGCGGTTGCACGAATCCGTGCTGGATGTTAAGCCTGTCGAGGCACGCCTGGTGGAAAGCGTGCGCCACCTTAGCCTCATCGGCGCGCCGCTGCAATGCTGCGTCCCTGGGATTTGCCGCCGCCGTATTCTTAGCCTGCACGAAAGCTTGCAGAGCATCCCGGCATCTATAGACTGCCGGGAACATCACGTTATATACGAGCTCCTTGGCGGTGTTGCTCCTGCAAAGGGCGTCGCCGTGATGCGCTTCGAAAGAACGGCCTGGCTCCACGGGAGGCACCGCCTGAAGTGCGGTCGGATTAGGCGGCTGGCCACGGGAGCTCCCTGCCTCAGCATCGTTCGCGCCGGCCGGGAAGGGGATCTCACCTGCTGGCAAAGAAAACCATGCGGCATGCACGGGCGGAAAAGCCAGCCAGGGCCGAGCGGGCGTCGCATGCGGGGTTGCGTGGGAGCTCCCTGGTGAGAAGCGGCTGGCGAGGGGCTACACGGCCAGCGCCGCCGCCACGGGCTAAACAACCGGCCAGTGCAGAGCGGGCGGGTTATGCCTTGGTGCGCGATGGATGAAGCGAAGGCGGCGCTGATGCTCCGCTTCCTCGTCGGTGGTAGGACTACGCGCGCGGCGACCAGAGCCAAATCGGAAGGCCATAGCTATGTCGATTGGTCACTTAAGCTGGAGAGGTTACCATTTCGGAGGAGCGGAGTAAGAGGAAGTTGTTGCTTATAATAAAAATATCTCGGGTTCACTGCCACGTTGGGTCAAGGCAGGGCAAAGTTGGTCAATGCCTAGGAAGTTGGAATCGTTTTGGCCCCAATTTAATTACCTTGCGGTTCCTCTCTCCCACCTCTTGACTATCCCTGCACTTGCCTCCTTTCATGTTTCATCGTAGTGCATCTTGTTTTTCTAGCACCTTCACAAAAATCATACACATTTGGCCGATTCTGTCATTGTGTGCACTAATAAAGTAAAAAAATCGATTATATGTGAGTAAACGTTTAATACACTAGCTTGCAAAGATGTTTCTCAAGGCGATATGCACAATGCCTGCCAAAAATGGGTCATGATAACTTTATTTCGTGTTAATTTTTGCATGACATGTACTCACTTGTGTATGAAGCCAAGCAAACTCAAACTCTATACCAAAAAATGTGAAAGAGTTCTTTTTAGTATCCTTCATACATGGGGTTGCTATTTTTACTTTCTATTTTTACTAGTTACAAGTACTCACGCATGAAAACTTTGCAAAATATGTGCATTTTGGGTTGTGTGGCGACATGGTACAATATATTCAAGTTGATAAACAAAGTCTAGACATATTCAAACTAGACAAATCATGTATCTACCCCCTAACCCTAAACTTTGTCTTATGAAGTCAAGCATGCATGAAGAGAATTGGTTTTCGGTTTCAAACATGGAAATTTAAAAAATCTACCAAAAAGCTTCATTATGGATTGACTAATAATTAAGAAGGAACCAAACTTACTTTTTCATTTTCATGCTTTAAACTTGTTTAAATCTTGGTCAAACCAAGGATTTGACCAAGATTCAAATGGGCATAAAAATTCTTAGAAAAATCATGTATGTACCCCTAACCCTAAACTCTATCTTTTGTAGTCAAGCATGAAGAGAAGTGGTTTTGGGTTTCAAACATGGAAATTTCAAAAACCTCCCAAAAGCTTCATTTTAGAGTGACTAAGAAAGATCCAGGCTTACCTTTTCATTTTCATGTTTTAAACTTGTTTAAATCTTGGTCAAACCTAGGAATTGACCAAGATTCAAATAGGCATAAAAATTCTAAAAAATTAAAAAAACGAAAAACCAAAACACATAGCCTTCTTATGTCATATAGTAAGCAGCATTCAAGTTCATAAACAAGGTTTAGACATATTCAAACAAAACAAATCACGTATCTACCCCTAACCCTAAACTCTGTCTTATGAAGTCAAGCATGAAGAGAAGTAGTTTTGGGTTTCAAACATGAATATTTCAAGAACCTCCCAAAATCTTCATTCTAGAGTAACTACGAAGGATCCAAGCTTACCTTTTCGTTTTCATGTTTTAAACTTGTTTAAATCTTGGTCAAACCTAGGTTTTGACAAAGATTCAAATGGGCACAAAAATTTAGAAAAAATTAAAAAAATATGAAAAACCAAAGAACATAGTCTTCTTATGTCATATACTAAGCATTCAAGTTCGTAAACAAGGTCTAGACATATTCAAACCAGACAAATCATGTATCTACCCCCTATAACCCTAAACTCTGTCTTATAAAGTCAAGCATGAAGAAAAGTGGTTATGGGTTTCAAACATGAAATATCAAAAACCTCCCAAAAGCTTAATTTTAGAGTGACTAAGAAAGATCCAGGCTTACCTTTTCATTTTCATGTTTTAAACGTGTTTAAATCTTGGTCAAACCTAGCTAGTATTTGACCAAGATTCAAAATGGGCATAATATTAGAAAAATCAGAAAAATGAAAAACCAAAGTACATATATAGTCTTCTTATGTCATATAGTAAGAAGTCAAGTTGATAAAACAAGGTCTAAACATATTCAAACTAGACAAATCATGTATATCTATCCCTAACCCTAAACTCTCTCTTATGAAGTCAAGCATGAAGAGAAGTGGTTTCGGGTTTCAAACATGGGAATTTCGAAAACCTCCCAAAAGCTTCATTTTAGAGTGACTAAGAAGGATCCAGGCTTACCTTTTCATTTTTCATGTTTTAAACTTGCTTAAATATTGGTGAAACCTAGGAATTGACCAAGATTCCAATAGGCATAAAAATTCTAAAAAAATGAAAAAAATGAAAAACCAAAGCACATAGCCTTCTTATGTCATATATATAGTAAGCAGCATTCAAGTTCATAAATAAGGTCTAGACATATTCATACCAAACAAATCATGTATCTACCCCTAACCCTAAACTTTGTCTTATGAAGTCAAGCATGAAGAGAAGTTGTTTTGGGTTTCAAACATGGAAATTTCAAGAACCTCCCAAAAGCTTCAATTTAGAATGACTACGAAGGATCCATGCATGCTTACCTTTTAATTTTCATGTTTTAACTTGTTTAAATCTTGGTCAAACCTAGCTAGTATTTGACCAAGATTCAAAATGGGCATAAAATTCAAAAAAATCAAAAAAAATGAAAAACCAAAGCACAGAGTTTTCTTATGTCATATATAGTAAGAATTCAAGTTGATAAAGCAAGGTCTAGACATATTCAAACTAGACAAATCATGTATATCTACCCCTCACCCTAAACTCTATCTTATGAAGTAAAGCATGAAGAGAAGTGGTTTTGGGTTTCAAACATGGAAATTTCAAAAACCTCCCAAAAGCTTCATTTTAGAGTGACTAAGAAAGATCCAGGCTTACCTTTTCATTTTCAAGTTTTAAACTTGTTTAAATCTTGGTCAAACCTAGGAATTGACCAAGATTCAAATAGGCATAAAAATTCTAAAAAATTAAAAAAACGAAAAACCAAAACACATAGCCTTCTTATGTCATATAGTAAGCAGCATTCAAGTTCATAAACAAGGTTTAGACATATTCAAACAAAACAAATCACGTATCTACTCTCTAACCCTAAACTTGCTCGTCTTATGAAGTCAAGCATGAAGAGAAGTAGTTTTGGGTTTCAAACATGAATATTTCAAGAACCTCCCAAAATCTTCATTTTAGAGTAACTACGAAGGATCCAAGCTTACCTTTTCGGTTTCATGTTTTAAACTTGTTTAAATCTTGGTCATACCTAGGTTTTGACAAAGATTCAAATGGGCACAAAAATTTAGAAAAAATAAAAAAAATATGAAAAACCAAAGAACATAGTCTTCTTATGTCATATACTAAGCATTCAAGTTCGATAAACAAGGTCTAGACATATTCAAACCATACAAATCATGTATCTACCCCTATAACCCTAAACTTTGTCTTATAAAGTCAAGCATGAAGAAAAGCTGGTTATGGGTTTCAAACATGGAAATATCCAAAAACCTCCCAAAAGCTTAATTTTAGAGTGACTAAGAAAGATCCAGGCTTACCTTTTCATTTTCATGTTTTAAACGTGTTTAAATTATCTTGGTCAAACCTAGCTAGTATTTGACCAAGATTCAAAATGGGCATCAATATTAGAAAAATCAGAAAAATGAAAAACCAAAGTACATATATAGTCTTCTTATGTCATATAGTAAGAAGTCAAGTTGATAAAACAAGGTCTAAACATATTCAAACTAGACAAATCATGTATATCTATCCCTAACCCTAAACTCTCTCTTATGAAGTCAAGCATGAAGAGAAGTGGTTTCGGGTTTCAAACATGGGAATTTCGAAAACCTCCCAAAAGCTTCATTTTAGAGTGACTAAGAAGGATCCAGGCTTACCTTTTCATTTTTCATGTTTTAAACTTGCTTAAATATTGGTGAAACCTAGGAATTGACCAAGATTCCAATAGGCATAAAAATTCTAAAAAAATGAAAAAAATGAAAAACCAAAGCACATAGCCTTCTTATGTCATATATATAGTAAGCAGCATTCAAGTTCATAAATAAGGTCTAGACATATTCATACCAAAAAAATCATGTATCTACCCCTAACCCTAAACTTTGTCTTATGAAGTCAAGCATGAAGAGAAGTTGTTTTGGGTTTCAAACATGGAAATTTCAAGAACCTCCCAAAAGCTTCAATTTAGAGTGACTACGAAGGATCCATGCATGCTTACCTTTTAATTTTCATGTTTTAACTTGTTTAAATCTTGGTCAAACCTAGCTAGTATTTGACCAAGATTCAAAATGGGCATAAAATTCAAAAAAATCAGAAAAATGAAAAACCAAAGCACAGAGTTTTCTTATGTCATATATAGTAAGAATTCAAGTTGATAAAACAAGGTCTAGACATATTCAAACTAGACAAATCATGTATATCTACCCCTCACCCTAAACTCTATCTTATGAAGTAAAGCATGAAGAGAAGTGGTTTTGGGTTTCAAACATGGAAATTTCAAAAACCTCCCAAAAGCTTCATTTTAGAGTGACTAAGAATGATCCAGGCTTACCTTTTCATTTTCATGTTTTGAACTTTTTTTAATCTTGGTCAAACCTAGGAATTGACCAAGATTCAAATAGGCATAAAAATTCAAAAAAATTCAAAAAATTAAAAACCAAAGCACATAGCCTTCTTATGTCATATAGCAATCAGCATTCAAGTTCATAAACAAGGTTTAGACATATTCAAACCAAACAAATCATGTCTCTACTATCTAACCCTAAACTTGCTCGATCTTATCAAGTCTAGCATTAAGAGAAGTCGTTTTGGGTTTCAAACATGGAAATTTCAAGAACCTCCCAAATTTTTCATTTTAGAGTGACTACAAAGGATCCAGGCTTACCTTTTCATTTTCATGTTTTAAACTTGTTTAAATCTTGGTCAAACCTAGGATTTGACCAAGATTCAAATGGGCAGAAAATTAAAAAAAATCAGAAAAATGAAAAACCAAAGTACATAGTCTTGTTTTGTCATATAGTATGCATTCAAGTTGATAAACAAGGTCTAGACATATTCAAACCATACAAATCATGTATCTACCCCTAACCCTAAACTTTGTCTTATGAAGTCAAGCATGAAGAGAAGTGGTTTTGGGTTTCAAACATGGAAATTCCAAAAACCTCCCAAAAACATCATTTTAGAGAGACTAAGAAGGATACATGTTTCCCTTTTCATTTTCATGTTTTAAACTTGTTTAAATTATCTTGGTCAAACCTAGGATTTGACAAGATTCAAATGGCCATCAAAATTTAAAAAAATCAGAAAAATGAAAAACCAAAGCACATAGTTTTCTTATGTCACATAGTAAGCATTAAAGTTGACAAACAAGGTCTAGACATATTCAAACCAGACAAATCATGTATCTATACCCCCTAACCCCTAAACTCTGTCTTATGAAGTCAAGCATGAAGAGAAGTGGTTTTGGGTTTCAAACATGGAAATTTCAAAAACCTAGGATTTGTCCAAGATACAAATAGGCACAAAATTCAAAAAAAATCAGAAAAATGAAAAACAAAAGCACATAGTCTTCTTATGTCATATCGTAAGCATTCAAGCTGATAAACAAGGTCTAGACATATCCAAACCAGACAAATCATGTATCTACCACCTGTCGATCTTATGAAGTCTAGCATGAAGAGAAGTCGTTTTGGGTTTCAAACAAGGAAATTTCGAAAACATCCCAAAAGCTTCATTTTAGAGTGACTAAGAAGGATACAGGCTTCCCTTTTCTTTTTCATGTTATAAATTTTTTTAAATCTTGGTCAAACCTAGGATTTGACCAAGATTCAAATGGGCATAAAAATTCAGAAAAATAAATCAAAAGAATGAAAAACCAAAGCACATTGCATTCTTATGTCATATATATAGTAAGCATTCAAGTTGATAAACAAGGTCTAGACATATTCAAACCATAAAAATCATGTATATATCTACCCCTAACCCTAAACTCTGTCTTATGAAGTCAATGATGAAGAGAAGTGGTTTTGGGTTTCAAACATGCAAATTTCAAGAACGTCCCAAAAGCTTCATTTTAGAGTGACTAAGAAGGATCCAGGCTTACGTTTTCTTTTCATGTTTGAAACTTGTTTAAATCTTGGTTAAACCTAGGATTTGACCAAGATTCAAATGGGCATAAAATTCAAAAAAATAGAAAAATGAAAAACAAAAGCACATAGTCTTTTTATGTCATATAGTAAGCATTCAAGTTGATAAACAAGCTTTAGACATATTCAAACCAGACAAATCATGTATCTACCCCTAACCCTAAACTCGGTCTTATGAAGTCTAGCATGAAGAGAAGTCGTTTTGGGTTTCAAACGTTTAAGCCAAAAGCCCCATTTCAAATATTTCAAACTTCTTCAAATTTGGTTCAAATTTGAAAGGCATACAAGTTATAGCACACATAGTGCATACATGTTCACACATACTGCACTAGATGTTAACCCTATAGTTTGAGGCCATTTGGATGAGGTCGAAAAAATTCTTGGATTAGAAATGGGGTTGTTCGAATCCCGTAGTTGTATTTTTTTGAACCTTGATCTGTAATACTGGGCAAAACCCTAGTTTAACATATTTAATTATAGATTCGTACGTCGATTTTTCTACCTTTTTATTATTACTATGCAGCACATGTTTGTTTGCTCGTCGAGTGAAACTCGAAGGAAGAGGGATCACTCGGAAGGAGAGAAGAAGGGAGAGCATTATGGTGTCTCCCCTTTTCGGGTGATGATGTTGACTGTTGTGCAGTGTTTGTCAGTGAGCAGGAGGTGCGAGCGAGCGAGTGAGTCGAGCGAGGCCGAGAATGAGAGAGATTTGTTTTTTTGTGAGAGGGACAACCGACGGATCCTGAAGGACCCAGAGACTTCCAATACGCATCCTGATGCATCTTCTCTTGACAAAGAAGATGGCTAGGAGTTTGTGTACCTATTGCACGTGACTTGTGCTCACTGAAGTGTGGGACCTCACGCATTGGCACCACACGTAAGTGACAGACCTGTTGGTGTAAAAACTCGGTTGATTATTATAGTGCATTAGAACAAAGTTTCCTATGGATTCAAGGGTAGGAAATCCAAGTTAACTCATTTACATGACATTATTTTTTCCATGAAGCAAAGTTAACACATCTATCATTGGTACATTTTGGAGTGACTAAGAAGGATCCAGGCTTACTTATTCGTTTTCACGTGTTAAACTTGTCTAAATCTTGGTCAAGCCTAGGATTTGACCAAGATTCAAATAGGCAGAAAATTAAAAAAAACAGAAAAATGAAAAACCAAAGCACATAGTCTTCTTATGTCATATAGTAAGCATTAAGTATATAAACAAGGTCTAGACATATTCAAACCATACAAATCATGTATCTACCCCCTAACCTCTAAACTCTATCTTATGAAGTCAAGCATGAAGAGAAGTGGTTTTGGGTTTCAAACATGGAAATTTCAAAAACCTCCCAAAAACTTCATTTTAGAGTGACTAAGAAAGATACATGCTTCCCTTTTCATGTTCATGTTTTAAACTTGTTTAAATCTTGGTCAAACCTAGGATTTGACCAAGATTCAAATGGGCATCAAAATTTTAAAAAATCAGAAAATGAAAAACCAAAGCACATAGATTTATGTCATATAGTAAGCATTCAAGTTGATAAACAAGGTCTAGACATATTCAAACCAGAAAAATCATGTATATATCTACCCCTGACCCTAAACTCTGTCTTATGAAGTCAATCATGAAGAGAAGTGGTTTTGGGTTTCAAACATGGAAATTTCAAGAACCTCCCAAAAGCTTCATTTTAGAGTGACTAACAAGGATCCAGGCTTACCTTTTCATTTTCATGTTTTGAACTTGTTTAAATCCCGGTCAAACCTAGGATTTGACAAAGATTCAAATATATGGGCATAAAACTAAAAAAATAGAAAAATGAAAAACCAAAGCACATAGTCTTCTTATGTCATATAGTAAGCATTAAAGTTGATAAACAAGGTCTAGACATATTCAAACTAGACAAATCTTTTATATATCTACCCCTAACCCTAAATTCTGTCTTATGAAGTCAATCATGAAGAGAAGTGTTTTGGGTTTCAAACATGGAAATTTCAAAAACATCCCAAAAGCTTCATTTTAGAGTGACTAAGAAGGATCCAGGCTTACGTTTTCATTTTCATGTTTGAAACTATTTAAATCTTGGTCAAACCTAGGATTTGACCAAGATTCAAATGGGCATAAAATTAAAAAAAAATGAAAAACAAAAGCACATAGTCTTCTTATGTCATATAGTAAGCATTAAAGTTGACAAACAAGGTCTAGACATATTCAAACCAGAAAAATTATGTATATATCTACCCCTAACCTTAAACTCTGTCTTATGAAGTCAATCATGAAGAGAAGTGGTTTTGGGTTTCAAACATGGAAATTTCAAGAACCTCCCAAAAGCTTCATTTTAGAGTGACTAAGAAGGATCCAGGCTTACCTTTTCATTTTCATGTTTTAAACTTGTTTAAATCCTGGTGAAACCTAGGATTTGACAAAGATTCAAATATATGGGCATAAAATTCAAAAAAAAATAGAAAAATGAAAAACCAATGCACATAGTCTCGATCTTATGAAGTCTAGCATGAAGAGAAGTCGTTTTGGGTTTCAAACATGGAAATTTCAAGAACATCCCAAAAGCTTTATTTTAGAGTGACTAAGAAGGATCCAGGCTTACCTTTTCATTTTCACGTTTTAAACTTGTTTAAATCTTGGTCAAATCTAGGATTTGACCAAGATTCAAATGGGCATAAAAATTCAGAAAAAATCAAAAGAATGAAAAACCAAAGCACATAGCATTCTTATGTCATATACATAGTAAGCATTCAATAAGGTCTAGACATATTCAAACCAGAAAAATCATGTATATATCTACCCCTAACCCTAAACTCTGTCTTATGAACTCAATCATGAAGAGAAGTGGTTTTGGGTTTCAAACATGGAAATTTAAAGAACGTCCCAAAAGCTTCATTTTAGAGTGACTAAGAAGGATCCAGGCTTACGTTTTCATTTTCATGATTGAAACTTCTTTACATCCTGGTCAAACCTAGGATTTGACCATGATTCAAATGGGCATAGAATTCAAAAAAATTAGAAAACTTAAAAACAAAAGCACATAGTCTTCTTATGTCATATAGTAAGCATTCAAGTTGATAAACAAGGTTTAGACATATTCAAACCAGACAAATCATGTATCTACCCTCTAACTCTAAACTCGGTCTTATGAAGTCTAGCATGAAGAGAAGTTGTTTTGGGTTTCAAACGTTTAAGCCAAAAGCCCCATTTCAAATATTTCAAACTTATTCAAATTTGGTTCATATTTGAAAGACATACAAGTTATAGCACACATAGTGCATACATGTTCACACATACTACACTAGATGCTAACCCTATATTTTGAGGCCATTTGGATGAGGTCGAAAAAATCTTGGATTATAAATGGGGTTGTTCGAACCCCGTAGTTGGATTTTTTTGAACCTTGATCTGTAGTACTGGGCAAAACCCTAGTTTAACCTATTTAATTATAGATTCGTAGGTTGATTTTTCTACCTTTTTATTATTACTATGCAGCACATGTGTTTTTTCCCGTCGAGTGAAACTCGGAGAAAGAGAGATCACTCGGAAGGAGAGAAGAAGGGAGAGCATTATGGTCTCTCCCCTTTTTCGGGTGATGATGTTGACTATTATGCAGGGTTTGTCAGTGAGCAGGATGTGCGAGCGAGCGACTCGAGCGAGGACGAGAATGAGAGAGATTTGTTTTTTGTGTGAGAGAGACAACCGAAGGATCCTGAAGGACCCAGAGACTTCCAATACGCATCCTGATACATCTTCTCTTGACAAAGAAGGTGGCTGGGAGTTTGCGTACCTATTGCACGTGACTTGGGCTCACTGAAGTGTGGGATCTCACGCATGGGCACCACACGTAAGTGACATACCTGTTGGTGTAAAAACTCGGTTGATTATTATAGTACATTAGAACAAAGTTTCCTATGGATTCAAGGGTAGGAAATCCAAGTTAACTCATTTACATGACATTATTTTTTCCATGAAGCAAAGTTAACACATGTATCAATTGGTACATTTTGGAGTGACTAAGAAGGATCCAGGCTTACTTATTCGTTTTCACGTGTTAAACTTGTCTAAATCTTGGTCAAACCTAGGATTTGACCAAGATTAAAATGGGCAGAAAATTAAAAAAAATAGAAGAATGAAAAACCAAAGCACATAGTCTTCTTATGTCATATAGTAAGCATTAAAGTTGATAAACAAGGTCTAGACATATTAAAACCATACAAATCATGTATCTACCCCCTAACCCTAAACTCTGTCTTATGAAGTCAAGCATGAAGAGAAGTGGTTTTGGGTTTCAAACATGGAAATTTCAAAAACCTCCCAAAAACTTCATTTTAGAGGGACTAAGAAGGATACATGCTTCCCTTTTCATTTTCATGTTTTAAACTTGTTTAAATCTTGGTCAAACCTAGGATTTGACCAAGATTCAAATGGGCATCAAAATTAAAAAAAATCAGAAAAATGAAAACCAAAGCACATAGTTTTCTTATGTCATATAGTATACATTCAAGTTGATAAACAAAGTCTAGACATATTCAAACCAGAAAAATCATGTATATATCTACCCCTGACCCTAAACTCTGTCTTATGAAGTCAATCATGAAGAGAAGTGGTTTTGGGTTTCAAACATGGAAATTTACAGAACCTCCCAAAAGCTTCATTTTAGAGTGACTAAGTAGGATCCAGGCTTACCTTTTCATTTTCATGTTTTAAACTTGTTTAAATCTTGGTCAGACCTAGGATTTGACCAAGATTCAAATGGGCATCAAAATTAAAAAAATCAGAAAAATGAAAAACCAAAGCACATAGTTTTCTTATGTCATATAGTAAGCATTGAAGCTGATAAAGAAGGTCTAGACATATTCAAACCAGAAAAATCATGTATATATCTACCCCTAACCTTAAACTCTGTCTTATGAAGTCAAGCATGAAGAGAAGTGGTTTTGGGTTTCAAACATGGAAATTTCAAAAACCTCCCAAAAACTTCATTTTAGAGTGTCGAAGAAGGATCCATGCTTACCTTTTCATTTTCATGTTTTAAACTTGTTCAAATCTTAGTCAAAGCTAGTATTTGACCAAGATTCAAATGGGCATCAAAATTAAAAAAAAATCAGAAAAATGAAAAACCAAAGTACATAGTCTTCTTATGTCATATAGTAAGCATTCAAGTTGATAAACAAGGTCTAGACATATTCAAACCATACAAATCATGTATCTACCCCTAACCCTAAACTCTGTCTTATGTAGTCAAGCATGAAGAGAAGTGGTTTTGGGTTTCAAACTTGGAAATTTCAAGAACCTCCCAAAAGCTTCATTTTAGAGTGTCAAAGAAGGATCCATGCTTATCTTTTCATTTTCATGTTTTAAACTTGTTTAAATCTTGGTCAAAGCTAGTATTTGACCAAGATTCAAATGGGCATCAAAATGAAAAAAAAACAGAAAAATGAAAAACCAAAGCAAGCATTCAAGTTGATAAACAAGGTCTAGACATATTCAAACCAGACAAATCATGTATCTATACGCCTAACCCCTAAACTCTGTCTTATGAAGTAAAGAATGAAAAGAAGTGGTTTTGGGTTTCTGATACGTCCAAAACCACTACAACACGACCAGCTCTACAACAACACATACTTTGCAACGGTGATGATATCTGTATCTATGTTCCACCCATAGTTCCACCGCGCCCTCGTCCCCACGCCTAAGAACTCATGCGTATAACCAACCCCCATCTCGGCATCCCCATCCCCATCCCCGGCCCATTATCCACTAGTACACCTTAACCCTAGAAGTAGTGCACCGCGACCAGAAGCGCCGCCGCAAGTCAACCCGTCGAACTCTGGCTTCCCCTTGCCTCAGGCCTCTTGCAGTCATGTTATTATTGCCTCTCGGCAACCACATGAGGCGGCGACCACGCGCTGAATGATGTGGTGCCGTGGGTTCAGGAGAGGGCGAAGCAGAGGTGGTGATGGCGGAACGAGGGCTATCCAGGTGCGAGTGCGACTTCTCTTTCACCACCTTCAGATTCCGATCTTATTTTCCGTATTCTTGATCCGTTCACAATCTTTGTACTGTAATCTCGTCGCATCGCCTGCTGTTGGTTGGTGGTGACGGCGGCAACTCCGCTAGGAATTTAGTGCAGGCCCCTGGGGAGGCGAGGGATGTGGCTTTGGAACTGCGTCCACCACCAAGATGTTGCCGGCGTCCATGCGAGGTATCCCACGACCATCATCACAGGTGTGCAATTCTGTGCCCGTGGTATTAGTGGTTCCAGTTCAGTCCTATCATGGGTGGGTACCACGGACATTCATGACCAACAATGCCGATAGAAATTTTGCAGTAAAGGCATCAATTCGCATCTCACTCCTGACCCGAGTGTTGGATAGAGAGTGTGGTTTGTCATGTGTATTGCGAATGATTAATTCATTAAGTGATTAGCAAACAAAATGATCAGTATGGCTATTTTCAATTGGGTTTAATGATCTATTTGGTCCTGCAGCTTTCTGAACCAGGCATTTATTTCCTGAAGTTTCAGAGGGAGACGTAACTGAGTTTTACTTCATCTGATTAGAAGAAATATGTATGTGAACTTCTAATTGCTGCACACCCTTGTCTTGGCTAGGTAAGGTAAGTGGTCTCTCTGCAACTTTGGGTCTCCATCGGAAGTTGATTGTAGAGTATGAAATCTGGGTGTAGAATCAGGGCTTATGTACACTATGCCAACTGTGAAATTCTTAGCTAAATCATTTCAGCAACTGAAGTAACTTATTCTTCCCATACTGTACCATCATGTGCTGCTTGTTAAGATTCGTTAAGATCATCTTAATAGTTTATTGCATCATGTCCTTATGTTGATGACATACATCATATTCTGAGTTAATATAACTCTCGGTTTGATAATTTGTGTTTGTACAAAGTATATTATTAAGATGTGATAGAAACAATTCCCGCAGGCAAGAAAGCCCCAAAACGTCAGGTAGAAATTATAATTTATTGAAGTGCACATGTTTCCTTACATTGTAAAAGCACTGCCATGTATTGACAATTAGCTCATACCTTTTATAATCACAGACAAGCAAGCGTCGCTTATGAAATGGTAGTAATAAAGAGGTCGCAAAGTTAGATCATTTTATCAAGTCCAGATCATCTGTTAGACAAATATGTTGTGTCACTCCAAGTCGCTTGTTTCATCAGTTACCTTATGTTTGGTTTCTAATGCAACATTGATTTACTATGGTGTTCTTGCACAAATAGGTCAAATCTTGATGGAAATCAGCTCCAAATCTCGTAGAAGGCTGCAGAGAGGCTTGCTCCAATGTTAGTGCATGGTAGGGCTGAAAGGAACAAGTCAGGTATCTGCCAATCACTACAATCTTATCTCTGTATTTGTAGTCACTCTAATCATTTATGTGGACAAAAACGATGATCCTGTTCTGATCCTTAACTGCTTCCCTTTCAGCATGTGAACTGTCTAGGCTGTTACTGCATATAACAATTTGAAATTCTGGTAAAGTATTTCTTACTGTGACAATATATCAATTCATATCGTGCCTACCAAAGCTGGTGGAACCATGTGCACAGCTAGCATATTCATGATTTGCTCTCATATACTTAATTTAGAGTATCAGTGCAGAACTCCATGGATAAATTTTACCCTATGAATGGGCGGAAAGGTCAGGTGATCCAGAAAAATTCCAAGGAAACACTAATTTCCACTATTTATATACTAGCAAAATTACAACATTGAGTATGTTTCTTGACTGAAAATTGAAATATTGCCCATAAGAAGGTTCACTGTAAACTTGGACCCAAGGGACTTAGAATCGATTGGTTGAGTACTATATTTTCTCCCAAATCATACTATATGCCTTTGGATCGATTGGTTGAGTACTCTATTTTCTCCCAAATCATGCAAACCGTGGTCAAGCAGTTTTTCGTGATTTTTTGTAATGTTATTCACACGGAGTTCTCTTATGTTATGCTAGTGATGTTCTGATTTCTACTTGTGCCCATCAGATTAAATGTTAGACTTTGCTCTATATGTACATGTCTACAACAGTTTTTTAGTACTATTTAAATTGACGTCTCTATTCAATTTTGTAGGAAGAAGATGCAGACTGGTGCTTAGCAACATGAAGATATCAGTGTTGCTGAATTGTATGTCTTTTAATATCTAATTTAGCGTAGTATACCGTATTTACATGTTTTTTGCCACATCGGTTCTAAAATGAGAACTTTATTTTTACAGGCCCAAAAGATCAGAAAGCATCGCCACATTCAAATGCTACATTAGAAGGCAGAGCACAAGAGGTATTTTCATGTATGGATGTATGAACTTTATTATAATTTTCATGTATGGATGATGATTTTAATTATAAATATAGAAATATTTCTTCATGCAATGCGTTAATATTCTGCAATTTCTGTGTATTCATATGTATGTATTAAGTATACAGTCTCTTAATGAGGAAACCGCAATGTCTGAAACTACAAAGCCACCCAATTCCAAAAAAAAATGTTTCGAAATAATAATTCAATCCGCATAT
The DNA here is from genome assembly GCF_022539505.1 of Lolium rigidum. Lineage (NCBI taxonomy): Eukaryota > Viridiplantae > Streptophyta > Magnoliopsida > Poales > Poaceae > Lolium > Lolium rigidum. The sequence goes on along the minus strand of NC_061510.1, from coordinate 184,485,049 downwards.
ATTATGTACCAACGGATGCTACAGTTGCTTGACGTTTGTTGCCACTTTGCAACGCTCTATCCAATGGTTACCAACGGACCTATATGCGTTGCATTATATCCTTGCAACACCCAAAAACACAACGCATTTTTATCCGTTGGTAGAGGCGCTAGCAACGCCTATATTGGCATTTAGATACATCTAAATGCGTTGTTGTAGGCGTGGTCATGTTGTAGTGAACGTATCTACTTTCCCGAACACTTTTGTTATTGTTTTGCCTCTAATTTGTGTATTTTGGATACAACTAACACGGACTAACGCTGTTTTCAGCAGAATTGCCCTGGTGTCTCGTTTTTGTGCAGAAATTCAACTTTCAGGAAAATCCCCGGAATTAATGTCGAAGGGCCTATTTTCCCAGAAAACTCACGGAGCCAGAAGACCAGAAGGAGGGGGGGCACGAGGCGCCAACCCCATAAGGCGGCGCGATGGGCCCCTGGGCCGCGCCGCCCTATGGTGGCGACGCCTCGGGCGGCCCCATACGCTCCCCTCTGGACTACTTAAGGTCTTCAACCTAAAAACGCACGGGGGTTAGACGAAATCGCCAGAAGACATCCAGAACACCGCCGCCATCTCGAAACTCCGTCTCGGGACCAGAAACTCCGTTCTGGCACCTCGCCGGGACGGGGAATTGGAGGAGATCGTCGCCATCATCACCACCGACGCCTCTCCATCGACCAGCCATGTTTCCCCCATCCATGTGTGAGTAATTCCCCCGCTGTAGGCTGAAGGGGATGGTAGGGATTGGATGAGATTGGTCATGTAATAGCATAAGATTGTTAGGGCATAGTGCCTAGTATCCGTAATTGGTACTTTTATGATATTGTTGCAACTTGTTATGCTTAATGCGTGTCACTAGGGCCCGAGTGCCATGATCTCAGATCTGAACATGTTATTGTTTCATGATGATATTTATTGTTTTATGATCTTACCTGCAAGTTGTATACACATGTTGCTGTCCGGAACCCGAGGCCCCAAAGTGACGAAATTGGGACAACCGGAGGGGAAGGCGGTGATATGAGGATCACATGTGTTCACGGAGTGTT
>NC_061510.1:184468608-184483867 GCF_022539505.1 Lolium rigidum | reverse complement strand
GAGCACGCGCAAAGCGTGCCTTATCTTTATAGAAGAGAGCAGTAACATTTACAAGACTCGGCGACCAGATGCGAACATCATGCCCGAGAACCCACACACGCCCTAGCTCCGCCTAAGCCTACTCTCTCGCGACAACAAAGCCTCTCCTCGCTCTCTCCCAAAGCTGGAACTCATCTCTGATCTCCTGCAACATTTGCTCCACGCTTTTCTGCCTTCTAGTGTCCCTGAACGCTCTCGAGTTGCGTTGCTTCCAGAGCGTCCAAGCCGTGCAGATCACCATGGAGTCGAAGCGTTTCCTGTCAAACCTCCTCACTCGCTTGCGGGCCTCCGTCCACCATCTCTGCAGGTTCCCAGTGTAGCCTGGGTCTGCAATCTGCAGGCTCGCACTGAGTAGCACCCTGCACCACACCTGTCTCGCATAGGGACAAAGGGTAAGAATATGATCCACATTATCCTCCTCCTGGAGGCATGTGTAGCATGCGTCCGGGTGCTCCTGGAGCCCGTGTCTCGCCCTCCTGTCCGAGGTCCAAAGGCGATATCTCAGCGCCAGCCATGCAAACATCTTGCACTTCATAGGCGAGAATGAGCTCCACACTGGTCTACTCATGCTCCATCTCACACTCCCCTGGCAAAGCATGCCATACGTATGTTTCGCCGAATACTTTCCGGAATCCGCACCTTTCCAGGAGATGTGGTCCGGGCGACCCGCCTCCCTGTGCACCGATTCCACCGCCTCCTAGAGGGTCAGGCATTCCCTCCAGAGCTCCTCCGTCATCTCTCCTGAAATGTCGTCTATCCATCCGTCCTCTGGCAGCGCTTCTCCCACTAGCCTCTCGTTCCTCCTCCTGGTAGTGACCCTCGCTACGACTCCCGGCGCTAGCTCCGCTGCGGTGAAACCATCAATCCATCTATCTTTCCAGAAAAAAGTTGAGAGCCCATCCCCAATGTGGAAGTGAGCAAGACTCTGAAACACCTCCTCTGCTTCTTGGTCCTTCAGCCCTGGCAAACCCTGCCATGGCATTGTCCTGTCAGTACGTCTAAGCCAGAACCATCTCACACGCAGCGCCAAACCTTGCAGCCTCAGGTCCTTAACACCGAGGCCACCAAACTTCTTAGGTTTGCAAATGGATTTCCAGGCCACAAGGCACTGACCCCCTCGGACTTCCTCCTTGCCCGCCCAAAAGAACGCTCTCATCCACTTGTTAATCTCTTCCAGAAGCCATATGGGGGCCTCGGCTACAACCATTTGGTGAACAGCCCTAGCTGCCACCACCGAATTAACCAGCACAATCCTCCCCTCTTTCCGGATGAGCCCTCTTTGCCATGCTGGCACGCATTTGATCACTTTGTCCAGCATTGGTTGCCATTCCGCTTTTGTGAGCGGTCTAAGCGCTAACTGCAGCCCCAAGTATCTTATTGGGAACCGTGCCAACTCACAACCCAGAATACTGGTAGCTCTCTCCTCATCCTCCTGCGAACCACGAATCAGGGTAGCAGAAGTCTTCCTGAAGTTAACCTTCAAACCCGAAGCCTCCCCAAAAAGACCTAGGATCTGTCTCACGGCCCAAAGCTCCGTGCACTCCGGCTTAAGGAAAATGACCACATCATCCGCATATATCGATATCCTCTGTAGGGGCAAAATGGACGCAAGATTCCCAAAGATCCCGTGCTCAGTCGCCTTGGTAATCATGGCCGACAAGGCTTCCATAGCCGCGACAAAGAGCATGGGAGAGGTAGGATCACCCTGCCTAAGGCCTCGTCCGTGAAAGACTCTATCTCCTGGCACTCCGTTCACCATGACTCTCGTGTTTGCCGTGTATAACAGCAGGGCGATCCAATTAAGGAATCGCGCACCAAAACCCATCCTCCTCAGCACCTCAAAGAGAAAGCTCCAAGATATGGAGTCAAAAGCTCTCGCAAGGTCTAACTTCAATAGCACACCCGTCTGTCTCCTCATGTTGATCTTCCTGGCTACCTGTCTCACAAGCACGAAGTTGTCATGTAAACTGCGATGCTTGATGAAAGCCGATTGGTTCATACTCACAACCTCTCCGAGTCTCGAACGGAGACGGTTTGCGATAACCTTAGAGAACAACTTCGCAAAGCTATGGACAAGGCTGATGGGTCTGTAGTCCTTAGTCTCAATGGCCTCAGGCTTCTTGGGTATGAGCGTGATCAAAGCTCTGTTTAGTCTGGCAAAGCCCCTGCCATCCCCCACTCCCAACTTCATGATCCCAGCCAGGATGTCATGCTTAATGACTGGCCAGGCTCTTTGGTAAAACGCGCCAGTGAAGCCATCAGGCCCAGGCGCACGATCATGTGGCATATCACGGATAGTGTTCCAAACTTCCTCCTCGGTGAACATGTTGTCTAACTCAGCAAGATCCGCCACCGGAATGTCAAGAGCCTCCAGGTCGATGGAGTGGGCTCTAGTTTGCATGCTCCCCATAAGCCTCTGAAACTCCTCCGTGAACATCTCATTCTTCCTCTCCTGAGAGGTCGCGGTTTCATCTCCCAATCTCACCGCTGAAATATAGTTTTTCGTCCTTCTACCATTTGCCACAGCGTGGAACAGTTTAGTATTGGCGTCTCCTTCTCTCAGCCATCTGACTCTCGATCTTTGTCTCGCAATGGTACGCTCCAGGGACGCCAACCCTAGCACCACAAGTTTCAGCGTTTTCCTCAACCAGGCCTCCTCGGGAGAAAGCACTCTCGCTTCTTGAGCAACGTCAAACCTCAGAATCAAAATGTTAGCCATCGCAATTTTGAGTTTTATGTTTCCTACTTTTTTCTCACCCCACGCTTGGAAAAACTCCGCAGCATTGCGAAACAGGGCATCAAGACGTCGAAAGGGGTCAATAATGCTGGGATCACAGACCCAAGCCTCTCTCAGGGCTTCGTCAAACCCCTCCAGGTTAAGCCAGAAGGCCTCAAATTTGAACCTCCTCTTTGGCTTGAAAGCCGCGCTAAGGGACAGGTGGATCGGGGCATGGTCCGAGACCGACGAGGAAAGGGCCTGTAGGATAGAATCTGGGTGCATCAGGTCCCAGTCCACCGAGACGAAGGCCCTATCAATGCGAGTTAGCGTGGGCACCGCCCTCTCATTACTCCAAGTAAACCTCCTACCATGAAGGTAGAGATCCTTAACCTCCTGCTCTTGGACAAAATGCCGAAAGCTCGTCATCATGAATCTGTCAAGGCGATCGTTATTTTTCTCCTCCGCATATAAGATCATATTAAAGTCACCAAGAAGTAGCCATGGGCCCGGGCATAGGTTTCTTCTCTCCGAAAGCTCATGCAGAAAGCTCAACTTATCCTCATGGGTTTGCGGCCCATAGACCGTAGTTAGCCACCATCTATTGTTATCTCTAGGGCCGAGCCTTCGGACCGGGACGTCACCGGAGGGAGCTACAACCTCCATTCTTCTCCACGGCCTAAACTGCTGCCTTCCCACGCTTCGGCGCGGCCAGAAGGGACCAGAACCACACTCCGTCCTTCGACCGGAAATCTGTCCGCGGTGTAGCGCCGTTGTCAACTCCAGAGGCAGCGGCGGAATACATTACTTGTATAAACTGTCGATCACAATCGCTGGCTATTCTCGGAACAACCAGCGGACGCCAACGAGACCTTGACCCGCGTATCACAGAGCCGCCATAATAGGTCTTCGGTCGACATAGGAGATGGAAACCGGCCCACGACCTCGTCTCAACGACGGCATAGTCACCACCGTATTTTCTTCCTTGATATCTCGTTGAATCGCTCTGCCTCACGACCTCGTCTAGTCGACTTTGCTTTTGCTTCAGTCCATCATGTTCCCTACCGCTTATTGTACTCGAAAATTCGATAAGAGGACGTCGCAGGTGATGACTGCTAGGCGAGAGGCGGCTTGAGGCGTGCGGCTGTCCGGCTTTTATAGCAGGGATTGAGGGCCCGTGATCGATATGAATTTCGTGAGGGATTCGGTAGCAGATGCTGGCTGCACGCAGACGTCCGCCTTTAAGTCTCTGCGCGTTAGGTTAGCGTTTGTATATGGACCGTACATCTTAAGACAGATCGGTTCTCGTAGGTGGAACAGATTTCTAGCCAACGGACGAAACTTAAATTTGCCACGGACCAAACATGACGGACCGAACCGCGGAAACGCTTCTCCCTTTATTATTAGGTATAGATTTAGATGACACTCCTCCCCACCTTTGCTTTCTCAAGCCATGGCTAACCGAATCCTCGGGTGCCGTCCAACAATCACATACCATGGAGGAGTGTCTATTTGTAAAATTACGAAAGTTAATTAATTTGGGACTGGGAACCCCATTGTCAGCTCTTTTTGCAAAGTTATTGGATAAGTGGATGAAGCCACTAGTCCATTGGTGAAAGTTGCCCAACAAGATTGAAAGATAAAACACCACCTACTTCCTCATGAGCTATAAAACATTGACACAAATAAGGGATGATAAATTTTTGAATTGTTCAAATGTAGCACATGAAGTATTTACTTGGAGTGGCAGGAAATACCACATAATAGGTAGTTATAGTGGACACACATGGCATGGGTTTTGGTTTAAAGGTTTGGATGCACGAGAAGCATTCCCTCTCAGTACAGGTCTTTGGCTAGCAAGGTTAATTATCAAGCATAGAAGTTGAGGGAAACAAACAAATATACATGTGATAGAAACAATCATGCATCGTACTTGTAAGCACAAACAATTTTAACTTCAGAATACTAAGATCATAGCTAACAAGAAAGAAAGATAATGAAACAACATATCTACATGTATTTGTTCCCTACTTAAACTCAAAGTGTTGTTGCTATTGACCAATGCTAAGTTTGCCAAAACCAAATAGATTTACTTGATGCTCCCAAAGTGATACCAATACTAACAACAAGATCAATCACATAATAGAGATTGCAAACTAAAATAAGGTGTGCAATATGTAAATGATAAAACTTCTCATTAATATTCCATAACAATAACTCACACCAAGGGATACATAAATAACCAACTAAAGAGAGATACTTCCATACTGCAAACTATCTTATATGACAACTTCCCTACTCATGATATGACTCTACTTGATAGTAAAAAGGTAAAAGATAGTGATGATGTGATACCGCGGCACTCCCCCAAGCTTGGAACAAACCAAGGGGATGCCAATACCGATGATGAATTACTCCTTCGGTGGTGATGGTGGGTCCTTGATAAGCTTCTCAACAAGCTCTTTTAGCTCATCAATCTTGTACATGAGGTTGCAGATCATCTCCGAATTGTGCTCGATGCGGTTAAAAAGTATATCCGACGGCGAGTCCCAACTCTTGGAGTTGTTTCCCCAATCTTCAGCTTCGAGGCTTCATCTTTCCTGGAGGAGATGTCCTTGGAGCTAGGTAATGACGTGGGACTCTCCCTCCGGTGTTAATCCTTGCGCTTTTCTTGGTGTTGAATGGATTTGCCACCACTCCGATGCTTGCGACGGTGGCACGCGGGTATACTCGCGGAACTTCCTCCACTTCTCCTTCATCCTCGCTCTCACTACAAGAAATATGCTGACTGGTGACCCACCCTATTGGTCGTAGAAAAGGTCTTAGTAGTCCTTGATGGCGTGTATTTCACACGTTCGTTGGGCAACCCCAAGAGGAAGGTATGATGCGCACAGCAGCAAGTTTTCCCTCAGAAAGAAACCAAGGTTTATCGAACCAGGAGGAGCCAAGAAGCACGTTGAAGGTTGATGGCGGCGGGATGTAGTGCGGCGCAACACCGGAGATTCCGGCGCCAACGTGGAACCTGCACAACACAACCAAAGTACTTTGCCCCAACGAAACGAGTGAGGTTGTCAATCTCACCGGCTTGCTGTAACAAAGGATTAACCGTATTGTGTGGAAGATGATTGTTTGCAGAGAAAACGAGTAAAACAAGTATTGCGGCAGATTTGTATTTCGAGTATTAAAGAATGGACCGGGGTCCACAGTTCACTAGAGGTGTCTCTCCCATAAGATAAAAGCATGTTGGGTGAACAAATTACGGTCGGGCAATTGACAAATAGAGAGGGCATAACAATGCACATACATGACATGATAAGTATAGTGAGATTTAATTGGGCATTACGACAAAGTACATAGACCGCCATCCAACTGCATCTATGCCTAAAAAGTCCACCTTCGAAGTTATCGTCCGAACCCCTCCGGTATTAAGTTGCTAAACAACGGACAATTGCATTAAGTATGGTGCGTAATGTAATTAACAACTACATCCTCGGACATAGCGCCAATGTTTTATCCCTAGTGGCAACGAGCACAACACAACCTTTGAACTTTACGTCACCTGTCTCGGTGTCAATGCGGGCATGAACCCACTATCGAGCATAAGTACTCCCTCTTGGAGTTAAAAGTAAAAACTTGGCAGAGCCTCTACTAGAAACGGAGATCATGCAAGATCATAAACAACACTGTATAATAACTTGATAATTAACATGACATGGTATTCTCTATCCATCGGATCCCGACAAACACAACATATAGAATTACAGATAGATGATCTTGATCATGTTAGGCAGCTCACAAGATCCAACAATGAAGCACAATGAGGAGAAGACAACCATCTAGCTACTGCTATGGACCCATAGTCCAGGGGTGAACTACTCACTCATCACTCCGGAGGCGACCATGGCGGTGTAGAGTCCTCCGGGAGATGAATCCCCTCTCCGGCAAGGTGCCGGAGGAGATCTCCAGAATCCCCCGAGATGGGATCGGCGGCGACGGCGTCTCGCATAGGTTTTCCGTATCGTGGTTTTTCGCCTCGGGGGTTTCGCGACGGAGGCTTTAAGTAGGCGGAGGGGCAGGTCAAGGGGCGTCACGAGGGGCCCACACTATAGGTCGGCGCGGCCGGGGCTTGGGCCGCGCCGCTCTATAGCCTGGCCACCTCGTGGCCCCACTTCGTGTGTTCTTCGGTCTTCCGGAAGCTCCGTGGAAAAATAGGGCCCCGGGTCTTCGTTTCGTCCAATTCCGAGAATATTTCGTTACTAGGATTTCCGAAACCAAAAACAGCAGAAAACGAGGAACCGGCACTTCGGCATCTTGTTAATAGGTTAGTTCCGGAAAATGCACTAATATGACATAAAGTGTGCATAAAACATGTAGGTATCATCAATAATATGGCATAGAACATAAGAAATTATCGATACGTCGGAGACGTATCAAGCATCCCCAAGCTTAGTTCTGCTCGTCCCGAGCGAGTAAAACGATAACAAAGATAATTTCTGAAGTGATATGCCATCATAACCTTGATGATACTATTTGTAAACATATGTAGTGAATGCAGCGATCATAACAATGGTGATGACATGAGTAAACAAGTGAATCATAAAGCAAAGACTTTTCATGAATAGTACTTCAAGACAAGTATTAATAAGTCTTGCATAAGAGTTAACTCATAAAGCAATAAATCAAAGTAAAGGTATTGAAGCAACACAAAGGAAGATTAAGTTTCAGCGGTTGCTTTCAACTTGTAACATGTATATCTCATGGATAATTGTCAACATAGAGTAATATAACAAGTACAATATGCAAGTATGTAGGAATCAATGCACGGTTCACACAAGTGTTTGCTTCTTGAGGTGGAGAGAAATAGGTGAACTGACTCAACATAAAAGTAAAGAGAATGGTCCTTCAAAGAGGAAAACATCGATTGCTATATTTGTGCTAGAGCTTTTATTTTGAAAACATGAAACAATTTTGTCAACGGTAGTAATAAAGCATATGAGTTATGAAAGTTATATCTTACAAGTTGCAAGTCTCATGCATAGTATACTAATAGTGCCCGCACCTTGTCCTAATTAACTTGGACTACCGGATCTTTGCAATGCACATGTTTTGACCAAGTGTCACAATGGGGTACCTCCATGCCGCCTGTACAAAGGTCTAAGGAGAAAGCTCGCATTTTGGATTTCTCGCTTTTGATTATTCTCAACTTAGACATCCATACCTGGGACAACATGGACAACGGATAATGGACTCCTCTTTAATGCATAAGCATGTGGCAACAATTATTATTCTCATATGAGATTGAGGATATATGTCCAAACCGAAACTTCCACCATGAATCATGGCTTTAGTTAGCGGCCCAAAGTTCTTCTCTAACAATATGCATGCTCCAACCATGAAGGTGGTAGATCTCTCTTGCTTCAGACAAGACGGACATGCATAGCAACTCACATGATATCCAACAAAGAATAGTTGATGGCGTCCCCAGAATCATGGTTATCGCTCAACAAGCAACTTAATAAGAGATAAAGTGCATAAGTACATATTCAATACCACAATCGTTTTTAAGCTATTTGTCCCATGAGCTATATATTGCAAAGGTGAATGATGGAATTTTAAAGGTAGCACTCAAGCAATTTACTTTGGAATGGCGGATAAATACCATGTAGTAGGTAGGTATGGTGGACACAAATGGCATAGTGGTTGGCTCAAGTATTTTGGATGCATGAGAAGTATTCCCTCTCGATACAAGGTTTAGGCTAGCAAGGTTATTTGAAACAAACACAAGGATGAACGGTACAGCAAAACTCACATAAAATACATATGGTAAACATTATAAGACTCCATACCGTCTTCCTTGTTGTTCAAAACTCAATACTAGATGTTATCTAGACTCTAGAGAAACCAAATATGCAAACCAAATTAGCAAGCTCTAAGTATTTCTTCATTAATGGGTGCAAAGTATATGATGCAAGAGCTTAAACATGAGCACAACAATTGCCAAGTATCAAATTATCCAAGACATTTTAGAGTTACTACATGTATCATTTTCCAATTCCAACCAGTATAACAATTTAACGAAGAAGAAACTTCACCATGAATACTATGAGTAGAGCCTAAGGACATATTTGTCCATATGCAACAGCGGAGCGTGTCTCTCTCCCATAAAGTGAATGCTAGGATCCATTTTATTCAAACAAAACAAAAAACAAAAGCAAACCGACGCTCCAAGCAAAGTACATAAGATGTGGCCGAATAAAAATATAGTTTCAGGGGAGGAACCTGATAATGTTGTTGATGAAGAAGGGGATGCCTTTGGCATCCCCAAGCTTAGACGCTTGAGTCTTCTTAATATATGCGAGGGTGAACCACCGGGGCATCCCCAAGCTTAGATCTTTCACTCTCCTTGATCATATTGCATCATACTCCTCTCTTGATCCTTGAAAACTTCCTCCACACCAAACTCGAAACAACTCATTAGAGGGTTAGTGCATAATAAAAATTCACATGTTCAGAGGTGACACAATCATTCTTAACACTTCTGGACATTGCATAAAGCTACTTGGACATTAGTGGATCAAAGAAATTCATCCAACATAGCAAAAGAGGCAATGCGAAATAAAAGACAGAATCTGTCAAAACAGAACAGTCCGTAAAGATGGATTTTATTAGGCCACCAGACTTGCTCAAACGAAAATGCTCAAATTGAATGAAAGTTGCGTACATATCTGAGGATCAGGCTCGTAAATTGGCGTAATTTTCTGAGCTACCTACAGGGAGATAGACCCAGATTCGTGACAGCAAAGAAATCTGGAACTGCGCAGTAATCCAAATCTAGTACTTACTTTTCTATCAAAGACTTTACTTGGCACAACAAAACTCAAAACTAAGATAAGGAGAGGTTGCTACAGTAGTAAACAACTTCCAAGACACAAATATAAAACAAAGTACTGTAGTAAAAACATGGGTTGTCTCCCATAAGCGCTTTTCTTTAACGCCTTTCAGCTAGGCGCGAAAGTGTATCTCAAGTGTTATCGAAGGGTGGTGCACCTACAGCGGGGTTTGGAGTTTTCTCAACCATGCATAGTATATTGGATACATAAGTTTCAGCGTCTCCCTTTTCATTAGTCTTGGGCTTGCTACTCTCATCAAACAAATTTTCGGGAACAAGCCAAGCATAGTTATGTTCTAGTGCATCATTCATAGCTAGGAGTTTACATGGTATGGGTGCTTTGATCTCCCCACCATCATTAATATTATTAGTGTATCTTATTCTATCCATGTCCATCTTTTCAAGGAGACTAACAAAATTAGTATGAGAACCAAGCATATTAAATTTAGCAAAGACCTTCCTAGCTTCTCTTGCTAGACCACCAAATTCTCTAAGAAGGGTTTCTAAAACAAAATCTTTCTTTTCCCCCTCTTCCATATCACCAAGTGTAAGAAACATGTGTTGGATTATAGGATTGAGATTAACAAATTTAGTTTCCAACAGGCGAACTAAAGCAGCAGCAGCAATTTCATAAGTGGGAGCAAGGTCTACCAAGTGTCTATCTTCAAAATCTTCAATGGTACTAACATGGGTGAAAAATTCTTCTATATTGTTCCTCCCAATTATACACGGGCAATTAGCCCAAACTTGGTACACAAGGCCGATTCATGTATTTCTTCTATATATATATTCTTCAAACCCATCTCCAATCGCGGCCCACCTCTGATCCGGTCAAATTCTGGTGATAACAGCGTCATCCCTGCATAACAACATATGCCACAACAAGCACCCGATCGTAGTTTTTCGCCTGCTCGCCTTAGCCTAAGACATGCCGCCCAGAGTTGTACCTCCCAACACCATAGTCCGAGGGGTCGTTCACCTAGGAGTAGAAAATTCCCCGACCAGCTCGATCCTCTGGAATGCCGCGACCAACTGCGGGGCATTATTCAATGGGAGCTCATAGGTTGTACCCCTACCATCGGTAAGCAATGGAAAGGCGTTCCCAGTTCGTCGGGAAGGCCATGGTCGATAGGTGTCCTTGCTCGGACTACCCCTTCACTTGCAGGACCCAAACTAAGGCGAGACAAACTACTACGCTACGCCCCGTCCCACTTAAGGGTAATGTGGTTGTACTGGCTAGGTCCGGTTTCGTACTATGGTCACCAAGGGTTTTCGAAAAAAAACTTTTCATCTCCAGTTGCCACCAGCAATTTCCCTTTTCATAAACCTTTTTGACTTTCATGAAACCTCACTCGGGCAGGGCTACCCCATTCCAAGGTTTTCGAAGAATTTCTTTTCTTGAAACCTTTTCTCAAACCTTTTTCAAAAGGCCTCCCAACCTATAGTCTAGCTTTTCTTGAAAAGCAGCGACAAGAAGGATAAGGTGTTAAGCACCATATCACTAACATGTATTTGTTTAGTAGGTATCAAAGAGGGATGCACCCGTAAGGGTGGAATAATAAAACACCGAGTGGCAAGACCACCCACATAAATAAATTGTAAAACCACCCACATAAAGGTGGTGTGATGGTGGTGGTGAAGGTGTCACATAAGATGATGGAATTTCCACCAAAATAAGAGAGGGGAGAGTTCCCTCTTATCTTGGAGGGGTTTGGAGTCTAGGGTTAGGGTTAACTAGGGTTTTGATCTAGAAAACAAATGTGAGTGGGAGAGTTTGCAAGAGGGAGGGGGAAACCCTAAAAATCCAAATTGATGCCAAACTCTGGTGCTAGGGTTTTAGTTGGATTTGCACATAAAAAGAATTTTATACAAAACCATATGCAAGGATCTACCCTAGGCACGCACATAGTCACAAGAAATAAAAGTTTTTGTTGGCTCTAATTTTTCAAGATTTGAAAACATGCATGTTGTGAAAAATGAGTTGTGACAGACCTCCCCCCTTAGAAGAATCTCGTCCCGAGATTCTGAGAGTAAGAGCATGCAGAGGTAAGGGAACTCCTTTCTGAGATAATCCTCTCGTTCCCAGGTGGCTTCCTCTTCGGAGTGGTTACTCCACTGAACCTTGAAGAACTTGATCTTCCTCCGGCGGGTAAATCTTACGGTTTCTTCTAGAATGCGAAGTGGTTTCTCCCGATAGGTCAAGTCTTGGTTTAGGTTGATAGAACAACGATCAATGTCCTTGAAAACCTCGGGTTTATTTGGTACTTGAAGGCATCTTCGGAGTTGGGAGACATGGAAGATGTCATGGAACTCCGATAACTCTGGGGTAACTCCAGCTGGTAAGAAACTTCACCACGTCGGCCTAGTACCTTGAAGGGTCCAATATATCTTGGCGCGACCTTGCCCTTAACATGGAATCGTTGCATTCCCTTGAGTGGTGTGACTCGGAGATAGGAAAAATCTTCTATGTTGAGTTACTTCTCGGCGCTTGGTGTTGGTGTAGCTTTTCTGGCGGGATTGTGTAGCTTTCAAACGGTCACGGATAAGTTGGACTTGTCCTTCTGCTTCTCGGAGTACGTCGGGTCCAAACACTTTGCTTTCTCCGGTTTCAGACCAGTTGAGAGGGGTGCGGCATTTTCTTCCATAGAGGGCTTCAAAAGGTGCCATCTGAAAACTAGTTTGGTATCTATTGTTATACGAGAATTCTACGAAGGGTAAACAATCCTCCCACTTGGTTCCATAGGCTAGAACACAAGCGCGGAGCATATCTTCAAGGATCTGATTCACATGTTATGTATGTCCTCCGGTTTGTGGATGGTATGCAGTACTGAAGAATAGTTTTGTTCCCAAAGCTTCATGTAGACTCTTCCAGAACCTTGATGTGAATTGGGTGCCACGGTCAGATACTATCCTCTTGGGAACTCCATGTAGACTAACAATCCGAGAGATCTAGAGCTCAGCCAAGTGGAGACCATTGAAGGTAGTCTTGACGGGAAGGAAATGTGCGACCTTGGTAAGACGGTCAACGATCACCCAAATAGAATCATGTCCGCGATTCGATCTTGGGAGTCCGGTGATACGGTCCATTCCTACTTCGTCCCATTTCCACACGGGAATTTGTAAGGGTTGGAGAAGTCCGAGCAGGGCGTTGGTGTTCTGCCTTAATTTTCTGACAGATATCACATCTAGCGATAAAAGAGGCAATGTCCCGCTTCATTCCGTGCCACCAAAAGGTTTCTTTCAGATCTGGCTACATCTTGGTTCCACCTGGGTGAATGGAATAAGGAGTTTCATGGGCTTCTTCCATAATCAGTTGTTTCAAATCTGGGATACTCGACACGCAGGGACGTCCGTTATACCACAAAATTCCTTCGTGTCAACGGAGAATCCAGCCACTTCCTCCTTGCTCATACGGTGTTTGATACCTTCAATACTTTCGTGGCCTTTCTGAGCTTCTTTAATTTGATCCTGTAATGTAGGCTTAACCTCCATTGCGGCTAAGAATCCATGGCTGACGAGTTCCAAAACAAACTCCTCAAAATCTTGGTATAACATTGGTTGTGCCTCCTTTAAATGGGCATTTAAAGAGCAGGGATCGCTACTAAGGGCATCGGCGACTACGTTTGCCTTTCTAGGATGGTACTGGATGCTGAGATCATAATCTTTTATCAGTTCTATCCACCTCCTTTGCCGCATATTCAACTCCTTATGAGTGAATATATACTTGAGACTCTTGTGATTGGTGTACATATCGCACCAGTTTCCAATAAGGTAGTGACGCCATGTTTTGAGAGCATGAACTACGGCAGCTAACTCAAGGTCATGAGTTGGGTAGTTCACTTCGTGTGGTCGAAGTTGTCGGGATAGGTAGGCGATAACCTTCCCTTCCTGCATCAAAACACTACCAAGACCAAGCTTGGAAGCGTCGCGATGAGATCACGAAGTCCTTGGTGACGCCGGGCATGGTCAGGATGGGGGCAGACACAAGTCTCTTCTTGAGTTCTTGGAAACGCTCTTCACACTTGTCTGTCCATTCAAACTTCTTATCCTTCTTGAGCAGTAGGGTCATGGGTTTGGTGATGCTTGAAAATCCTTCAACAAACTTGCGGTAATATCCCGCCAATCCGAGGAAGGATCTTACCTCGGTTTGGTTTGTAGGCGGTTGTCGTTCCATTATGGACTTGATTAGAGAGGGGTCAACGAAATTTCTCCGGCTGATAGAACATGGCCAAGGAATCCAACTTCCTTGAGCCGGAGCCGGCATTTACTGAAATTGGCATAGAGTTGGTGCTCTCTCAGTGTACCCAAAACAAGTCTCAGATGCTCTTCGTGTTCTTCTCGGTTTTTGAGTAAACTAGGATGTCATCGATGAACACCACGACAAACTTGTCGAGGTACTCCATGAAGACTTTGTTCATGAGGTTCATGAAGTAAGTCAGGGCATTGGTAAGACCAAAGGACATCACGGTGTACTCGTGCAGTCCGTAGCGGGTAGTGAAAGCAGTCTTGGGAATGTCGGACTCTCTTACTTTAATCTGATGGTAACCAGTACGGAGATCAATCTTGGAGAAGACTCGGGATCCATTCATTTGATCAAACAGGTCATCTATCTTCGGAAGGGGGTATTTGTTATTGATGGTCACGTCGTTGAGTTTCCGGTAATCCACACATAGTCGGATGGTAACGTCTCGCTTATCCACGAAGATCACGGGTGATCCCCATGGTGAGGCACTAGGTCGGATCAGACCTTTGATCAACATGTCATCCAAATGTTTCTTTAGCTCAATCAGCTCCTGAGGGTTCATGCGGTAAGGTCTTTGAGCTATCGATGCAGTACCAGGGATCAACTCAATGATAAACTCGAAATCCCTGTCTGGGGGCATACCGGGTAACTCTTCTGGGAACACATCCGGATATTCACAGACGATTGGGACTTGGTCAATGGTTGGTCCGGAGATACTCTTCTTGCAGTAGGCTTTGGACGAGTGTATAGTGGCGGTTTATTTTATCGGGATTCATTCACTATTTGATAGGGTAATGAATTTTCTCGGCACAATCTATGTTTCCTTGATACTTGGTCATCCGAGTCCATCCCAAGTATCACCTCTAAACCTTGAGCTCCTAGAACTATGAGTTCGGCTTGAAAAGGTACTCCTTGGATGATTATGGGGACTTGTTTGCATGATAAACAGGTTTTGGCGGTGGATCCGGGGATTTGTACTATCATAAGTCTATCCATAAGGGTTGGTGTCATCCCACTTTTCTTAACAAAGGGTTCGGTCACGAAAGAATGTGATGCTCCAGAATCAAATAAAACTCTTGCGGGGGTGGAGTGGACTAGGAACATACCCATCACAATGTCGGGAGTCTCCTCAGCTTCCTCTGCATTGACGTGGTTCAGATGTCCCCTGGCAGCATTGGCCTGCTTCTTAATTGGGGGCTTATTTCCAGATGTGGCACAAGCTTGGCCTTGATTGGATCTGGGTGCATTGGGGCGCTAAGGCGCATTCATCTTGGTGGGGCAGTCACGAGAGAAGTGTCCAGGCTTCCCACAAGAAAAACAAACATCTCCCTGAGTGCGAGCAGTGTAGTTGGGGCGTGGGTTGTTGCTGTAA